>NW_018736379.1:0-87115 GCF_002204515.2 Aedes aegypti | reverse complement strand
CGATATCTTCATTTTAAAATTTACCAACGCGAAAACAATTTTTTTGGACATCCCCCGGGAACGGAATGTTCTATGGATGGATATTCTATGTAACTCATTATACCAGGGAGGACGCTTCAGAATCATTTCCAAAATTTTATTTTGAATTCTCTGCAGAGCTTTATTCCTTGTATTACAACAGCTAGTCCATATTGGTACAGCATACAACATGGCTGGCCTGAAAATTTGTTTGAATATCAAAAGCTTGTTCTTAAGACAAAGTTTTGATTTTCTATTAATAAGGGGATAGAAACATTTTACATATTTGTTACATTGGCTTGAATGACCTCAATGTGATTTTTGAAAGTTAAATTCTTATCTAGCATGAGCCCTAGATACTTAACTTCATCTGACCAATTTATTGGAACCCCCCTCATCTTGACAACATGTCTACCTGAAGGTTTCAAATAAAAAGCTTTTGGCTTATGTGGGAATATTATTAGTTGAGTTTTGAAAGAATTAGAAGAAATCTTCCATTTTTGCAAGTATGAAGAAAAAATATCCAAACTTTTTTACAATCGACTGCAGATGACACGCAGACTTCGTCCTTTGGCGGAGAGGCCTGTGTCATCCGCAAACAAGGATTTATGATATCCCTGAGGTAACTCAGGTAATTCAGATGTGAAAATATTGTATAAAATTGGTCTCAAATCCTGCCTCGAGGAACACCAGCTCTTACAGGAAGTCTTTCAGACCTGGAGTGCTGATAATTAACCTGAAGTGTACGATTTGACAGATAACTATGAATTATTCTTACAATGCATGTTGGAAAATTAAGTTTTTTTATTTTACGATCGAACCGTGTGCGAGTTGAAGCCCCTTACATAAATAGCATCCGAACCACCATGACATTCAACACATAAATTTTGAAATGAAATCTTAAAAAAAAACTTTGGCCCCACATTACCTATGAAATGACAATGTCCATGTTTTCCAAAATATGCTTACAAGTTTGCTTACACGATTTCTTTTTATTGTATTTCCAGGTAATCCTTTTCCGGAGCTCTTGTGCATTGACTGCTTCACATACAAAGGTGGGAAATTCTTAGGAATTGGTAATTGTGATAAATCTCAGTGAGTGTGAAAAATTCAACGTTCAACAGAACGAACTGAACTTAGACTACATACTCTATCATTCAATTAAATGCGAATCGTGACGCATCTCATTGCTCCTCGTTCAATCACCAGACGACGATGGTCCGATCCGACTATGGTGGACAGAGAAGCCAATTAAAAATCCATCCGTTAAACCGGATAACGTTTCTAAATGACCATCCTCTAATCAACAGGTCTTCGAATGTCTCAATTGGCTGCGCTTGTTTCAAACCGGAAACAGGCGCATGGGGCGTGTTGACCAAGTTACGCAAACAGCTTGCAAAATTGAAAACAGCTAAATTGTATGCAATATAGCTGGACATTATGGGCTTTGGAAGGGCTCATGCTATGGAATGGAACCAATACGTGATGACGATGTTCTACGACAGATGGTTTCATTCCTAAATGAACGCAGAATGTGCTAATGGCAATTTCGATTGCATTTCAGGATTTGAAGTCAATGGTGTGATGGAGAATCCATTATACACCACTTATGTACCGTCCATTAACTTTTATCCTGGAGAGATGGTTTGTTGAGAGCGTGATGAAACATACAAAATTTTTGAGTTGTTATACAAACACATGAGAAACAAGAATAGGCGTTAGAAATGAACCTTATGACATAATTTGTGAACGTTTCATAGCATTGAATCAGTTCCTTTGAAATTAATCGTTTAGGAAATATTTATTTAAGTGTTACATTTTTCAATAAGGATATAAGCGGGGGATCTATTACCGGAATCGACTGGTTTAGTTATTTTGACGCAAAATTTATTTAAGACCTTGGTTAGCGCTGCAGAAGGTCATTCCATGTCGGGCAATAATCATAAAAAGTTTTACAACGATGCCGGCATCGTTGTAAGACTTTTAAAGCATTCCTTACGACATTCACTCAAGCTTAGTGCCGGGAACATACAGATGAGTTCAAACTAACATGAAAGAGAAGTGTCATATGTTGAAAAAATAAGTAACGATACTTGCGAAACTTTACGAAACTTTGTTGAGAAAATTTTATTTCTATCGCTCATAAGTGCACAAGAAATTTTCTACTTGGAATTGAAAATAGATTTGTCACAAAAAGGCATGAGAATTTCAAATCACAATCTTGAACGCTCTAAATGTTTCCGCATTTAAAAATTGCTTAGACCATCGTTTTGGATGTAGTGGCAAGTTTGCGGACGGTTTTAGTTATGTCAGTCACGTGATATATTAAAGATATCTTACTATTACGTGATGTCGAATACACATTAGAAGCAGACTGATGGACCCGAGCTCAGTGATAAAGCTTTTTCAGGATCCATTGTGAAATTATACAACAGTGCGGAAGTATTAATGAACATAGGAATCAAATATGAATTCTAATTGAATCGTGACATTATTTCATAACAGACGGAAAGTAAAACTTTCTCAGATTTAATAAAATTTACAGTTATTTTTTGTAGTTCAAAAATTTTCAAACGTATAGCTGAATATCAACAATTTTTAGCAAGTTTTGGCAAAGATTGACTCGATCTAGCATAACACGCTTACTCTCTAAGTGCACATTTTAGCAGCCCTCATATTATTGATCAATTTGAGACCAAGCATACCTATGCATCTCAATCAATCATAATCACAACGGGAAGGATGTTTATTAGTGAAAGAGGAAAAAGCCCATAACATTGTTAAGAACGGTTGTGCTACTTTTCCCCGTTTGTCAGTTTCCATAAATAAATAAGAACTAGTCTTCCAAAGTTATCCAAGATTATTTTGTAAGGAAAATTGAAAAAAATGCAAATGTTTTTTTTCGATTCATTTGCTTGAGTACATTTCATGGTGGCGAATGAACCGATCATATGATTCTTTCTTTATTGTATAGGTGGTTCTTTCGAATTTCCCCGTCCTCGACATTTCGGCAAAATAGGGAGCCGGATCCTATTCTTGGCACTTTTGATTCACTTCGGCAGTGGGGTTTATTGAAAGCCACAATATGCGTCATATTGAAGTGCTGCTTATTGCAAAGTTCCATACGATTCGGCCGAGAAAAACCCCCCATGCCAAAGTGAATCATGGAAGTGCCCAAATAGCTCTGCACCCTATGTTTAGTTGAAAATGACAAACTATCTCCTTCTTTCGATTGTTAATCGTTCTTTAGAGTTCATATCCTCTAACTGAAGACTATTTTTTAACCTCTCTGAACTTTCGAAAAATGGGAAATACTGGAAAACGCCATTCAGGGAAAAGCAGCACAATTATTTTGAACTCACATTCGTAAATTATTGCTTTAGTCAATCTTGTAGCAATTTTAAACAATCTTGGTGTTGAGCTATTCTGGCAACAAACCAATAAAAACACTTATTTGGACTTTACTTAATTACTGGTCAATATAATAGAAAAAAAAAATCATTTTCAACTGACCAATATAATGAACATTAATTCACGTTAAAACTTTTCCAATCTGATCACTGATTTGATGTTGTTCTTCATGAAACAATCAAGTGTTTATTAATTCGTCAATGTCAAAGATAGGCGATCAGCCAACCAAAGTCTACTATACATATGCTAATTGAAGCACGTCCAAGCTCGCGAATACAATTCCAAAGTGGATTATGTCAATCTTTATTCATTGTCAATAATTGAACCACACCACGCCACCACCAACGGAACTAATCCCGCAAGTGCATATAACAGCAGAAGTACACACATTCTCCGATGAGACCACTATGAATGTCATTTCAGCATTCCATCTTCTCACCCATGCTACCACTTTTCAGCACAACCGATGAATGGGTGATGCTGCTGAGAGACTGAAACACGTCGTCGCCGTTGGCAAAAAGCACTTTTCACTCTCCGACGAACATTAATTGGAAATTGAAAATTCAATTTATTTGAATCTTTCTCTTGGCATGGTTCGTTCCCTTCGGGCGTTGGAAGGATATTATAGGATGTGATGTGGTATACTAATCCGACTATGGTTGCGATATATTTTGGACTTAATGATTTTTTGTGACATATGTATATTCTAAACACCACCATTTGGAATAACAACGCATATAAAAAACAAGAATAGAAAAATTCTTCTTCTTTATATTACGTACTAACAGGGTCAATTTCGGCTTATCTAGTGTTCTATGAGCATTTCCGCAGTTATTATCTAAGAGCGTTCGTTGCCAGATTATGTCCGGGGAATTCCGGAAACGAATCATTCATTACCATTCATCTGTCTGGTACGAGCCTCGACGATTCGTTTGTGAGAAAAGCAATCCTAGAAGTTAGACCTTGTTACCGAAACCGTTAACAATTTGGCAACAAACTTTCATGTCCGCAAATACTAACATAGATTGTGAGACTATGCATGTAGTACCTTTGAAGGGGATTAGACAAATAAATTTCGGTTTATTTGTCTATCCCCATCCAACATTGTTATCACTAACGCTACCCGGCTCACACCCCTACCACTTGAGAGCGAAATCACCGAGGGCAACCCCACATCCGGGGCGAAGAGACAGAGTGATAAAGAGGAGAGAGGAGAGGGGATGTAAGGAGGAAAAAGTGAGTCGGCAGGAGAGTTGAGTCTGGACCGTCAACCGATCAAGACGAGGCGCTGGAAAATTAAGAACCCATCCTGTAAGGAAAGTAAAAAAGTTGAAATTTTGCGGAAGCGAGGATTGGCCCGAAGTCCGACTTCAACGAGTGGAGCAAAGATTGCGACTCCAGCTTTTCCAGTCCGGAGCTCCGAAGTCCTACCCACGCCGTCCAAACTGGGGACGGGGACTACTGCTGAAGGCGGAATATTCTACCGTTTATCACCCCACGACACGTGTTCTTGGGTCAACTCGGCCTACTGGCGGTG
Source organism: Aedes aegypti (assembly GCF_002204515.2). NCBI lineage: Eukaryota > Metazoa > Arthropoda > Insecta > Diptera > Culicidae > Aedes > Aedes aegypti. The sequence goes on along the minus strand of NW_018736379.1, from coordinate 82,149 downwards.
TGCTGAAGAACTGGAGCCTGGTTCCGGATTATCAATCCCGGCTGGGCGCCCAATAGCGTCCCGTGGTGACCCTCTAAACCCGGCGTAGGAATTCTCCGCCATTCCGAGTAGCTTCAGGTGCCACGTGGCGAAACAACCCCAAGAAACCGAGCGTTGCGAGACCAGTGAGACCCAAGGCGACGATCGGCACTGTATCCCACCCCTTTGCCAAAGACGAGCGCCCCCGGGTACTCCAGGCGGGAGAACAGCTGGATTCTGGCCATTTCCAGTACAGCAACAACCCACCGTTCGGATGCACTGACCCGTATATCCAGGGTAAGCCCCCCCCCCAGAACAACCGAAGGAACCATTCCCGGCCAACAACTCCTGCAACGGTGCCCCATCAAGAAGCCAGCTCAGGTATGTCAAGCAAACCCCCTCCTCCACGTCGCATGTCCTGCTATGGGCCCCAACGTCTCCGATCGGCCGCACCGATACTAACCTCTAACTAATCCCAATTCAGAAAAAATGAATTTAAATAAACTTAAGTAAAATGTATAACCTCTCTTTTAATTTCAAACACGAGAGCCATTGGTTGCATGAAAGTTCGTTGTCCTTCTTAGTTGCGTCCACTTCAGCTTCACTTTATCCGTGTGTCCTCTAAGCAGGTCTAGAGCCGACCCTGGGAAGGCAAACCGTGAGCTAGCCGTTTGTCGCAATTGGCGATCCGCGTAAAAAAACAAAAATATTCGCAATTAGTGATTGAATATTTTTTAAACCTGCTTGGGGAGACCCACGAAAGCATTTTCGTTGGTTCATCGGGAACACCTCAGAGTGACGTCATTGATAATGACTTGGTGGATGTTGGTCAAGGTTTGTTTGAATCTCTTGCTATCTCTTACTGGTCCGAGTCACACCCTGCGATAATTGAAACTCTTCTGAATTGCCCCGAGAATTATTTTGTAATGTAAATATTATTATTACGTTTATTTCGTTATATTCTTACTATTTTTCGCTATTTTGTTACAGTATTGAATTTGAATTTCTATAAATTGAATTGAATTGAACTACTTAGGTATATAGATAGAACATAAGCTAGGATTAAAATTGAATTGATAAGTTTTGCAAGTTTTGAATTGTTTATAAAGTGAATTAGAGATGGCTGATGGTGGTAATATTATAGAAATCAATGAAGAAGATCTTAGAACTCTGTTCTATGACATTCGTGTTGATCATCTAAACGAAGATGAGCTTGATTTCGAATTAGAAATACGTGAGATTATTTTTGGGAATGAAGAGTCAATGTCCAGAAAACGACGTGCTCTGAGGGAGAGATTGAAACAGGAGAAAACAGAAACGTCTATAGTAGAGTATGCCTTCAAACGAGATCCTAATAATGAAATATTAGCGTGTCAGAGCAAGTTGCAAGCGATAGAAAATACATTAAAATTGGAACAAGAACTCTACAATTTACGTAAGTTCAAAGAGGTTCACTCGCAACAGCTCACCGAGAATATCATTCATGCCAATAGTTTCAACAGTCCCCTTCAAACCACCTACACAGGGACCCGGCCAAAGCAATCCGGGTCGGAAACCATAGAAGTTACCAGGCAGGTCCGGTTCACCGAACCTGATCCATGGACAGCAGTAACGAAAGTTAACACTTACACCGCCCCAGTCAGAACCAGCTTGGTGGAAGGTTTCACTTGGTCTGGGTCTCATTTTGCAGACATCATGAGGCTTTCATATCAGTCTGAACTAAATTCAGCAAGTTATCCGGCCATTAATACGATCACTAATCCAACTTTATCGAACGCGGCCCCAAGAATGGCCTCATCGATTTGTCCAAGCACTGTTTATAGTTATCCGTCCATCCTAGTGACCAATCAGCCTATCTCAACATGTACCTACACACATGCCGCAGCGACGCCTAGACAAATTCCAACTTCGTCTAGCATGCCAGATCAAAGATGGAAAATAGCTCCATTTGTTTCTAGGGAGAGTACTTTTACACCATACCCCCATGTTTCAGTTTACAACCCTATTGGAGGCCCAACTTCTTACTCGGCATCAGATCCCATTGTCGAATGCAGATCAGGATTCCCGCAATATGCCTTTCCTAGCTTCATGGAGACTCCAAACCTGCCCGAGCAGATTAGCTGTGTCGGTATTGCGGCGCCTCCCTTTCCCTCTAGTGATACAACACGAGGATTGGGAAATGCGCCTTTCATTCCCCAGCCGATGATTGATCCGGTTCCAAGACCATATGGACGGAAGTCTCTTCCGGTTTCTAAATGGAAGATAGATAAATATGCCGGTACAGACCAAGGACTCAGACTCAATGAGTTTCTGCATTTGGTTTCACAACTAGCTTTATCCGAAAATGTGTCGGAACCTGAGTTGTTCGATTCCGCATTTCACCTCTTTACCGGGCCAGCTCTTAGTTGGTATATGTCCATGAGGTCAGCGAACCGTCTGGCGAATTGGCCACACTTAGTAATGGAGCTGAGAAAAAATTTTGCTCATCCAGAACTGGATTCTCTCGTTCGGGCTAAAATATACCAAAGACGTCAACAAAGAGGGGAAACTTTCCAAGAGTTTTACTACGACATGGAGAGTATGTTCCGCTCCATGATCAATCCGATGAATGAGTGGGAACGTGTTGACGTTTTACGTCGAAATATGCGGACGGATTACAAAAAGGCCTTGCTTTGGAAGCCTATAGCAAATCTGACAGAATTGTTAGAGGCGGGGCATATGATCGATGCATCTAACTTCTCTCTTTTGGCAAAAAGCGTTTGCCCGAAAGTCTGGCCAACGTGGTTTCAGTTGGGAAGACGAATAGAGACGATAACAATAACCATAATCGCCTGCAATGAATCAGAAAACCTAGAGAAATACTACTCTAAATCCAAGGATACGAAGAATGATCCATCAAAGAAAGAATTCAAGAAAGACGAACCCAAAACCCCTAGTTCTTCAACTAAACCTGTAGGGCATGAGTCCCCACAGGAAAGGTAGTTCAAAACCATCCAGACCTAGAGTTCTTGTAAACGGATATAACCTCCTCGAAGTTTTGAATGCCTGTATTGCAGGCAGCCAAACCACTCGCTAGAACAGTTGGTCGCCACTATAAGGGCATGATGTGTCTAGTTTGCGGTTTTAAAGGTTTCGAGACACGAAATTGTCCCTACTGTAAAAAAAACGGGCTTCAGACGATCGAAAACCGCCGACCGTCGAGCCCACGCCCACACGCGTAAATACTTATCCAAAAGGAATCACCCCTTCCGAATGGTGGGAACCAGTATTTGAAGAGGCGTATGATTCCAATTTAACCGAATCACTCACAATTTCTTTGACTCATCACAACGATAACAGACCGTACGCAGCCATCAAGATTTACGGGCTGCCATCTAAAGGACTGTTGGACTCTGGCAGTCAACTTACGCTAATTAGCGAGCAGATCTACAATAAATTACAAGGCGCCAAATTACAACCTCTTACTCAGCTCACGAAAGTCCGGTCCGCTAATGGTTCGGAGCTTAAGGTTCTGGGTCAATTGTACATACCCTTCAATTTCCAGGGAAAAATTAAAATCATTCACACACTGGTTGTTCGACAGTTGGCGGTTGATTGTATTTGGGATGGATTTTGGCGAAGTTTCGCATTTGGCCGACAATACAAAGCTGTGCTCAAGTCGACGTAGAAGAAGTTAAATCTGCGCATCCTTCGAGTACAACTCTGACCGATCTAGAAAGGTACCAACTCGAAACAACCAAAAATCTTTTTAAAGTGGCAGACCCCGATGAGCTTTCAATGACGCCTTTAACAGAGCACGCATAGAAATTTCAGACGCGTGGAAGGGTAAACCACCCGTACGTCAATACACCGTACACATTGTCCCCAAAGGTTCGACAAAAAGTAATCTCCGAGCTAGAACGCATGTTGCGTATAGGAATTATTGAACGAGCCCACTCGGATTGGGTGTTCAAATATAGTCCGCGGTCATTAAACCATCAGGGAAAGTCCGTCTCTGTCTAGATGCCCGGAAAGTAAAGTGAGCGGACCGTTAGAGACGCTTAATTTCCCTTGCCCCACCCTGGCCGTATTTTTAGGACAGTTACCGCGGGCGAGGTTCCTGAGTACCATTGACTTGTCTGAAGCCTTCCTACAAATACCATTGGAAAAAACCTCGCGACGCTACAACTGCCTTCAGCGTACAAGGTAAAGGCATGTTCCAATTCACCAGGCTCCTTTGGCCTGGTCAACAGTCCGGCCTTCTATCCAGGCTGATGGATCGAGTGCTGGGTCATGGGTGAATTGGAACCGACGTCTTCGTCTACCTTGACGACATCGTCATCGGTGACGGGAGACGTTCGAGGAGCACATTAAGTTATTGCAACGAGGTAGCTCGACGTCTAAGTGACGCCAATCTTTTCTATTAATATAGAAAAATCAAAATTCGGAGTCGAAGAGTTGCCGTTTCTAGCTATCTTCTCTCTACGGAAGGACTTCGAGCCAACCAGAGAAAGTACGAGCTATAGTGGAATACGATAGGCCCAATTCTATAACCAAGTTGCGCCGTTTCCTAGGAATGGCAACTACTATCGTTCGATTTATAGACGACTTCAGTGGAATTACAGCTCCACTCTCTGAGCTCCTCAAGACCAAATCCAAAATCTTGGGTTGGAATGAGGCTGCAGAAGAAGCTTTCGACAAAATAAAGGAGAAATTAATTTCCGCTCCGATTCTCTCCCCTCCAGACTTTGAGTTGGAGTTTACAATCCAGACCGACGCAAGTGATGTGGCGGTGGCCGGAGTGCTTACCCAAATCCAAGATGGACAAGAGAGAATTATAGCTTACTTCTCGCATAAAATGACAACTCCACAGCGGAATTATCATGCTTGCGAGAAGGAAGCTCTAGCCGCCCTCCTGTCCATCGAGGCATTTAGAGGATATGTTGAAGGGTCGCATTTTACACTAATAACCGACTCCACTGCTTTAACCCACATAATGACAGCAAAGTGGAAGACTGCGTCTAGATGCAGCAGATGGTGCTTGCAATTACAAGGCCACGACATGACGATCATTCACCGGAAGGGGCGAGAAAATACGGTCCCTGACGCTTTATCTCGCAGTGTCCCTACCAATTTGGCTTCACATGTCGTTCAAGCTGAAAATCAGGTTACTCCGTCGTCGGAAACCGGAAACCCTAATCCGCTTGGAATCCGATACGCAATGGTATGAGAATCTGATGACGAAATCGTTGAAGCATCCAGAAAAATACGTCGACTTCCATATACGGGAGGGAAGGCTTTAAATAGTATTGTGTCTACCCCCGGATCAATCAACGACCAACGTTTTGACTGGAAGGAAATTCCAGCCCCTAATGAGCGGTTCGCGATTCTTGTAGAGAAATCACGAGAACTCAATGCACGTAGGCACAGACAAAAACTCTGGCCCGTATTAGACAGCGGCTATTTCTGGCCTCGAATGGCAATTGAGGTTCGAGAACATATCCAAAAGTGTACGGTATGCAAAGAGACCAAAAGCGGCCAACATTTTCCTTAGCTCCTCCTTTAGGGGAGCAACGAATACTACACATCCGTGGCAGATCATTGCCATAGACTTTATAGGCCCCTTACCTAAAAAGCAAAAAGCAAAATCAGTATATATTTTCAGTGATGGATGTGTTTAGCAAGTGGGTTATGTTGGTACCAATTCCGAAAAATTGACAGTGTGGCTCTTTGCTGTGCGCTAAGGGACCAGTGGTTCTTCCGGAACTCGGTGCCGGAAGTTGTCATAACTGACAATGCGTCTTGTTTCCTTTCGCGAGAATTTCGTTCGCCTCTTGGAACGATTTGATATTAGGCACTGGCTGAACTCAAAATATAATTCTCAAGCGAATCCAGTGGAACGGGTTCACCGTACTGTAAATGCAGCTATCCGCACCTATGTACGTGAAGACCAACGGCTGTGGGATAGCAAATTGTCAGAAATTGAAACAGTACTCAATTCGTCACTGCACTCAACAACCGATTTAACTCCTTATTCACTACCCCACGGATATGAGATGATGATAAGGGGACCCGATCACAACTTTAGTGAATCGGGACTGATCTAAGCCTTGAAGAAAGGGCAAAACGTCAAGCCGAACTATATGGCAAGATTTGTGACTTGGTCACGAGAGAATCTTGCCAAGGCACACACTGAAACTAAGAAACGTTATGATTTGCGGCACCAGAGGTCGGAAAAGAATTTCAAGAAGGACAATTAGTGTTTCGCAGAAACATGAAATTGTCTAGCGCAATCGAGCATTATAATGCTAAATATGGTCCTCAATTTTTGCCAGCGCGTATCGTACGGAAAAAGGGATCCTCGTCGTATGAAATCGAGGACCTCGATGGTAAACAACTCGGGGTCTGGCCGGCAGCTCATCTCAAACCGGGATAACGGGTCAATCGAAAGGGTCTACTGCATCCCGATACATTCAACAATTTTCAGCGATAGTCAGAATGGGAGCCAAATTCTGATTAAATTAAAATTTTCTCGGTTTTTGTTTTCCTTTCGAAGAACGATGAAACTTTCTCACTTGTTAGCTGTGTTCAAATGACTTTGATCGAACTTGCTCGGGGTTGGTTGTAACTAGCTCGTATTTTTTGTCAACAAATAACTGTCAAAGCTACTTCGAGCAACTCCAAGCTGCTTTCTCAATGAAACGCTCTTTTTCGCTTCGAAATAAAAACAATTCCATTTTTGCATGAAAAACTGTCACTCTCCGCACTAATTACCCGGAATTCCACGTGAAAAAAAAAATTCGCGCACTTAACAATCCGTATCGCTTTCGGAATTTTGCTTTTTTTTCTCAATGTTTACGGTTTTTAAAACGTCAAAAAACACGAGCTAACTGCGAGCTGGTTGAACTAGCTCGGACTCTAGCTTCCAACCTGTTTCGAGCGACTCGGAGTTGGTTGGACTCGGCTCAATGACACAAACCCGAGCGACTCGAAGTAGGTTGGAGTGGCTCAATGAACACCAAAAGCTGACTCGCAAGTGGTTGCAACAAGTTCGAGCAGCTCGTTGAACACAGCTTTGTTTGGTTGCTGATTGGACATATCAATCAGGGACCGAACTGAAGTTGGCCGTGATGTTTTGCAGATAGCGGCGAACTGCAATAAAAGAGTGCGCTCACAACTATTCGGCGATCTGCAATAAAAGAGTGCGTTCACAGCTATGTTATAAAAAAATATATACTTTTTCAGAACCGCGGATATCAGACAAATGCTGTCTAGGGTAAAGTTTTCAGAATTGATCGAGTTCCAATTATTTCTGCCCCCTATTATTAATTTAAAAAAATATATATAACGGGTTAAAAAAATACAAACAGCCCATCAAGCCTGAGGTAGACCTAGCCTCGATGATAAATCTGTATACCGCTGAGACGAAAGGCATCGCTCGGAAAATTAGGTTTCAGGAGAGTAACTGAGAAGTGGATTAGGGTAGGTAATGTTAAGGTAATATATGAATGGTTGTGAAGTATGAATGAGTAAGGGCCCAATGAGTGTACACGCATGACATAGGTGAATGAGTAGTATTTAACATTAGTCAGTAGGATAAGGAAGTACCAAATAGTTGAAAAAGAAGAGAGGCAATTCTTCACCGATATGCTATGAAAATTTTCAATTCTTATATAAGAAAAACGTTGACGTAAATAGCGAAAGATAGTTCGTTAATTTTGTTTTGCACACGGAATAGCAAGAATGGCTGAAAAATAAGGCATTGTCAAGAGAGTTCATTATTCAAAGAAAGTGAAGGCAAACCGGTACGAGCAATTAAATACTTATAGATCCAAACTGGCGCCCTTATCTGGGAGTTTATGAGATGCTGTCACTTGGAACCTTTCCCGATGACTAACAAAAATCTATAACTTACTGATGAAGCATTCAAAAATTAAGCTTTTTAAGCTTAATTTTCACTCTATTGGGAGACAATTGTTACCCGAAACCGTTAACAATTTGGCAACAAACTTTCATGTCCGCAAATACTAACATAGATTGTGAGACTATGCATGTAGTACCTTTGAAGGGGATTAGACAAATAAATTTCGGTTTATTTGTCTATCCCATCCAACATTGTTATCACTAACGCTACCCGGCTCACTCCCCTACCACTTGAGAGCGAAATCACCGAGGGCAACCCCACATCCGGGGCGAAGAGACAGAGTGATAAAGAGGAGAGAGAGAAGGGGATGTAAGGAGAAAAAGTGAGTCGGCAGGAGAGTTGAGTCTGGACCGTCAACCGATCAAGACGAGGCGCTGGAAAATTAAGAACCCATCCTGTAAGGAAGTAAAAAAGTTGAAATTTTTGCGGAAGTGAGGATTGGCCCGAAGTCCGACTTCAACGAGTGGAGCAAAGATTGCGACTCCAGCTTTTCCAGTCCGGAGCTCGAAGTCCTACCCCCACGCCGTCCAAACTGGGGACGGGGACTACTGCTGAAGGCGGAATATTCTACCGTTTATCACCCCACGACACGTGTTCTTGGGGTCAATTCGGCCTACTGGCGGTGTGCTGAAGAACTGGAGCCTGTTCCGGATTATCAATCCCGGCTGGCGCCCAATAGCGTCCCGTGGTGACCCTCTAAACCCGGCGTAGAATTCTCCGCCATTCCGAGTAGCTTCAGGTGGCACGTGGCGAAACAACCCCAAGAACCCGAGCGTTGCGAGACCAGTGAGACCCGGCAAAGGCGACGATCGGCACTGTATCCCACCCCTTTGGCCAAAGACGAGCGCCCCCGGGTACTCCAGGCGGGAGAACAGCTGGATTCTGGCCATTTCCAGTACAGCAACAACCCACCGTTCGGATGCACTGACCCGTATATCCAGGGTAAGCCCCCCCCCCTCCCCCCAGAACAACCGAAGGAACCATTCCCGGCCAACAACTCCTGCAACGGTGCCCCATCAGAAGCCAGCTCAGGTATGTCAAGCAAACCACCCTCCTCCACGTCGCATGTCCTGCTATGGGGCCCCAACGTCTCCGATCGGCCGCACCCAGATACTAACCTCTAACTAATCCCAATTCAGAAAAAATGAATTTAAATAAACTTAAGTAAAAATGTATAACCTCTCTTTTAATTTCAAACACGAGAGCCATTGGTTGCATGAAAGTTCGTTGTCCTTCTTAGTTGCGTCCACTCAGCTTCACTTTATCCGTGTGTCCTCTAAGCAGGTCTAGAGCCGACCCTGGAAGGCAAACCGTGAGCTAGCCGTTTGTCGCAACCTATGGTTGCATTTAGCATCCATGCGGCAATGTTTTGTTCCATGATCCTATTCTTGGTACCGACGGCACTGAATGGGGTTCCGGGAATTACGTCCAGATTTCTGGTAATGTTCCCATGTCACACTTAATATCGAACACCTGGCTTTTTTTTTCTAAAGCTTTAAAATTATTTAGATCACTTTTGTTATAGTGAACAAAATAATATTCTTGAGAGAACCCTTTCCCGAACAATGCCAGATTGGGTTCTCTTTTTCATGATAATTACTTGGACTGAAGAAAATCCAAGTACAGTGGGGAACCGAAATCCGTACACTTCATACAAATAGTAGGAGTTTGTATGAAGTGGACGGATTTAGATTCATTTCTTAGGTGTACGTATTTTTGATCCTACACTGTAAATCATTTATTCCAATTTGATCTCTTCAGGTGACTCATAGTCACTTGAGAGACCTTTCAAGACGACTTTCAACAAACGTTCAGTTTTGTCGTCATAAATAAAAAAAATGTGCTTCTCATGTTCAAGATGTTTGAGCAAAAGTTCGCGATCTTTGAGAGTTTCCGGTAAAACACGACTGTCACAGGTAACAGGCGATTTGGAAAGAAATCATGATTCCCCTAATGGAATTCTGACTGACGGCATTCTTTGTTTCCTCACTTCAATCAAAGAGCCTGGGGTAGAGGTTGCTTCGATTTTGGTGTTCGAAAAATTTATCTAGATTCTAGAGTATCGAACTGATTGCTCATTTCGATGCATTATCAACATTAACCTTTCTTCCTTGAAAAAAGTTCACATTCCCGGAGAAACGTCCTTTCTTCCATTTTTGACACGTTTAGTCACAGTTTTAAATCCCACTTTTTGGGAGGAACCTGTGAATTCAGAGATTCAGCCTTCCTTTTGTTCGTGGTTGCAACCATGTTCAGTGCATAAACGAAAAGAAGAAGAGACCTTCTAAGAGTTTTTTTTTTAGTCGGTCTTTTACGAAGGATTACCACCGCTAGCTTTCACTAACGGGTCCCAACGAAAAAATCGATGGTACGGGTCCTTACAAGGTTCGTAAAGGGATCAATAGTAGAAAAATAGTACTGAAAAGTACTGTTTTTTTTATTTTAACACTGAAAAGTACCATTTTTTTGATACTGAAAAGTATTGTTTTATTGCTTTAGGTAGTTTCAAAAATTTCCAAGAGCAGAGAGAATGTTGTGTTATCTAACAGATCCTTCGTTGATCCAGTAAACCTTTTAGATACTTTTAAATTCAGATCTCTAACTTATAATAGCCATAATTCTTTGCAAAATTTTGAACCGGCTTAGTTTTAGACCTTTGTTTGAATGTATACCTGGGTACATAGATAAATTTCTCAAGATAATGAAAGAATACTACATTATATTGATGATGGTATACAATATCAATATCAGTGAATGGCTTGGTACCCCAAGCCATTCAATGATATTGGTTTCAAAAAATCACTGCATAAATTAGTGGTAGAAAGTGCGTTTTTTGCGATGGTATATCACGCCGCCACATAATGATTTCAATTGACCGCAGACGAGTTTTCAGCGTTGCCTTACCCTGTCACCTACCCATCCAGTAATATTCACTGTAATCAACACATTTTATCCAGTGCAAATTAGTGTAATAATATGCATAATTAAAGGCTCATTATGGCTGCTTGAATAATCAGTAATTGTATTCTGAACGCCCTTTCACTTTAAAATTGTACTCGTTAGGCAAACATTTGAACGCTCATCGCTATGGCAATTCAGCACATGAAACCAACATTTAATTAATCCTCAGTTTTGCAACCACATTGTTTGCCAAAGATTGGGCTAAAATAAATATGAGAAGCATCATAGCGCCCTTTTCATGAGAAACTACAATTCATTTCCATTCACAATAACACAATCTAGCAGGATTAATTTAATGATGTTTCTGCGGTTCTGCTTCATACAGAGATTAAAAGTATCGATGTTCTACATGAAGTGGAACAATCCAAACAGAAAAGCCTGTGGTAACTTTTTCCATTCTGTATATTTTCCACTAATTTGTAAACAAGGTGAACCTATTTTCGGAGGCATGAGAAATATCAGCAGAATAAAGTTATTTGCTGAATTTTACTTTATTCATGCTACCTATAAGTAGCCAGGTGTACGCTTAGGTGATGGAAAACATCACCATCGTCATTATGAAAAGCTTGAATTGTCGACAATAAAAAGTGTTACGAGACCTTACATACGCTTGTAAATGGGTTAATCGTAGAGTGGATTGCTGCCCATAAAGGCATAACTGTCCCATATGGTAAAAGTAGCCATTGAGAAAAGCTCAAAGTTTTAAATTTGTTTTCTCATACAAATGTTCATTATTTTCCAGCATATTTTTGCATGCCATATTCATTTAGCACAGCCGCACAGCTTAATTATTTTACCACTTTTGATCAGTAAAAAAATAGACTGTTGGACATAATTCAAGTTTTGCAGCTGTTATTGGGGTTTGAATATCATATAGAGACCGTTATGGCTTTATTTTTCAATATGGGACTACACCAGCATCATTTTCAAAGAAAGTGTGTAAATTTTTATGTGCATAGTAAAGTATATAAAGAAACATGTTTGTTGTAACGAAAAAAGGTGTTGGTTCGAAAACCAATATGGGACAGTTATGCTTTTATGGGCAGATTGGATCATTGGAGAATTACCCGACCAGTGGATTTCAAACAGAGATATAACAGATTGTGTTAGTCAGTAAGCACGTATTTTTTCTAACAAAGTTTGTTATAATTTTTATGGTGATTAGCCAAAAAAACAAAAATTATAACAAAATTTCCTCTACAATAAACAGGATTGAAACAAAACATCCAAACTCTAGGGGAATTCAATGGTATAGTTCTAAAATCGGTTTTTCATCTGTTTACAAAATATATTATAAATGAAACAAAGTTATTACTCAGTATGTTTCAAATTAAACAATAACATAACTCAGTGTGTTATTTTTCATATCTGTATGTTATATGTTGGGGCCTTCCTTAGCCGAGTGGTTAGAGTCCGCGGCTACAAAGCAAAGCCATGCTGAAAGTGCCTGGGAATCGGCTCGGTCCAGGATCTTTTCGTACTGGAGATTTCCTTGACTTCCCTGGGCATAGAGTATCATCAAACCTGCCACACGATATACGAATGCGAAATTGCAACTTAGGCGAAGAAAGCTCTCAGTTAATAACTGTGGATGTGCTCATAAGAACACTAGACGAGCGCTTTACTTTATTGAGCTGCTGAGCCACTTAGTAAATCTCTATAGTTATTAGTTTCGTATTCAAATCCCAACGGCCCATAATTTTTCAGAATGTTTTCAGGAAGATGTACCCGAAGGTCTCAGGAAACCTACGTATTCAAAATATCGAAATATTTGTGTTATTTGCTGTAATAATATAAGAACATCGAAAAAACTATTCATATCGTCGTTATCATCGAAACTTCAACAGCAGTTTTTCTGTTGAAAAATTGACATTTATTCGACGAAAATGTGTTCACTTTGTTTCGGTTGGAGAATAGAATATAGTGAACAAATTTTCATGTAAACTGCTTTTGAAAATTCTAAAGTTGATAATGGATCTTGCCCCCTTAATCATTGATTCAATGATAAATTATTATGAGAATTTATTGGCTTTTTTCGGTGAATACCATACCTATACTCAGAGTGAACAACACTACAACATCTAGCCGTTCAAGACTAGGACGTTAGGCAACGATTTGTCGTTTCGATTGTGTTGTTCACACATACACTCCCGTGCAAAAGTTTGGGTTCACCCCCTTAAAAACATACAAAAGTGTTCTGTTCATATCTCTATGATTACACGTCCAATTGAAACTCTTTAAGCCGCATTCGAAAGGCAAAGAGTTATTTTTACTTCGTATGTACTTTTCCAAAAACAGTTTTCGAATTTTGTATACTAAATTTTTACTTAAAGTTGTTACATTTTTCAAAAAACACACTGAAAAATCATATCTAATTTCCTCAGCATTGGATCGATCAAAATTTTAAAACAAGGTGTCATAAGAATCGTTATCTTGTATTCTTTGAAGAGCACTCATGAAATTTTGGCGGAAAAATCTTAAAAGTATTCAAAATCAATGAAACAGTCAGTCAAGTCATCGTGCAAAAAGTTTGGGTTCACCCTTCAGTATGGTGTATCGTGCAAAAGTTTGGGTTCACCTGAACTTACTTAAATCCGTGAAATCTCAAACCAATCATGTACGCGTCATTATTTGCGTCTCTTTCAAAGAAGATAAGATTACGATTCTAATGACACTTTGATTACAAATTTTGGTCGATCCAATGCTGAGGAAATTAGATATGATTTTTCAGTGTGTTTTTTGAAAAATGTAACAACTTTAGGTAAAAATTTTGTGTAAAAAAATTCGAAAAATATTTTTGGCAAAATACATACAAAGTAAGAATAACTCTTTGCCTTTTGAATGCGGCTTAAAGAGTTTTAATTGGACGTGTAATCACAGAGATATGGACAGAACACTTTTGTATGTTTTTGAGGGGGTGAACCCAAACTTTTGCACGGGAGTGTATGGCCCTCTGTTAAAACAAATTTTCAACTTCTATTCATTTCTCTCGTCACTCGCTTGCGATTTTATCCATCTTGTCATTTCATTACTTTCGTTACTCCCTTTCACTCTGAGTATAGGTATTGTATTCACCGAAAAAAGCCAATTAATTTTCATAATAATAAGTCATGCGGTGATTAAACCTTATAAATCAATGATAAATAATTAAGGCCGCACGGGACGGTGTTTTAATCACCCTCTTCATTTGAAGAAGCAAATCTCAAGTACCACTCAATATATCGATGCGATAAATGTATCACTATAATTCTATATATGTAGTGCACAACCCATTAAATTTTCAGTTAAATCGGTTCACTAAAACTAGAGATTTGCTTCTGCAAAGTTTTGATGATAATTGTTAGAGTGAGGCAAAAGATAAAAAAGGAAAATTACACGGTCTCCCGTGTCACCCTAATCATTCATTGGCTAATGACTAAATGCCTGAAAGCAGTGTTGCAAAGGATCTTCCTCGTAAACGATGATCGACGCATCTTCGCCAAAATTCATTTTTCATTTATGCGTCACGAAGAGCATCGAATGCAACGTCGAAGAAGCAAAATTAACACACCGATAAGTGGCTCGCGAAGCCTTCCTCGTAGGATTCATTTATCCACGCGCTATTCATTTTCGTGATTCATTACAACAAAAGCACGCTTGAAGTGCACAGCACGAGCGTGGCTGGGTGCTGCTGGCTAAGGCTTGGAGCGCGAACGCTATTGAACTAATTGCGCAACAATTCTCTGGCAATTTTTAGATACAATTGCAACATAAAATCAATGGCATGTATACGAATCGCAAAATGTACTGATTTTGGACATTTATTATTAGGCGGCATCCATTTATTACGTAACGCTAAAATTGGAAAATTTTCGACCCCCTCCCCCCTCCGTAACGCTTTTAGTATGGAAATTTTAAAATTTTTGTATGAGTCGTAACGCTTGAGCCTACCCCCTCCCCCCCTTCGAGCGTTACGTAATTTGTGGATGCCGCCTTAGTGCGATGTAAAAGTATAGCATCAAACTCAGAAAACAAAAAATGCTTTTGTTATTTTGTTAATGAGTATAATTAAATTTACTTAAATGTTGTTGAAAAAACATGAGAGGTTTTGAAGATTTCGATTGCAGGATTTCTACCATTTAAATAAACCAAAGTAGGTACAATTTCACTAAGTATTTACTTAACGCCTTGACCTATGCAACAAATGGGTTATATACTAGATAACGATGAATATTACTCATGATTAACAACAAACCCCCAGGTTTGTTTTGTTGTCCCCTTTTTGTTGGATTGAGGATCTCGGCATCCGGCAGACGAATACCGATCAACGCTACAATACGACAATAGAGCTACCACGATATATGAGCTGCAGAGAACTCTAAACTCAATCCTTACCATGTACTTCCTTCCAAAAAATGGGACCATTAAGCTCGACTCGTCACGAGAACCCATTGTCTACTAAAGCGTTAAACGCGATTGAGCCTCAAATAAACGAGCTAGTTAAAAAAACAATAAACCCCACATTAACAATTACAATATTTAATCATAAATCGTGATTAATTTCATAATTAATCATTCACGCTCTGGTTTTTATTTACTAAACTGTTTTAATAACACAGTAGAGCAAGTTTCTGTTTTTAGAACCTAAATACCCGCTATTCGTTTAACCCTCTAATACCCAACCCCGCCTTTAGTAATTTGGAATTTTGTGCATTTTTTCGTAGTTCGGAAATCAAAATTATTTTATTTTTGGCTTAAACCTTGGCTCAGAACACGCATATAAGTAAAGTTTTTTATGACTTTTGATTTTTTTTTGTATTTTTGAAAAATGTTTGAAAAATTGTATTTTTATATAACCTACAAATGCTCAAAATGATAAAAATTTACAAGAAAATGTGTTCACTGTATTCCATTCTCCAACCGAAACACAGTGAACACATTTTCGTTGAATAAATTTCAGTTTTGAACAGAAAATTGCTGTTGAAGTTTCGATGATGACGATGATTACGATGACGGATCCTTGAACGTTAAATGACTTTGAAGATGCCTTTATTGCCTTGAAGTATGCAATGAATGTGTCATACAGTTGAGAAGCCCAAGCAGAATGGTTCGGTTTTGCATCGTACGATTGATTTTGCTCACGGTTCGCGCGTGTTTTCGTCGCCGGAGATTTTTTGTTTTCCTCTTTTGGAGCGTTTTGCTGGGTGAAGCCCAAGCAGAACGGTTCGGTTTTGCGTCGTCGGATAGATTTTGCTCACGGTTTCGTGCGTGTTTTCGTCGCCGATTTTTTTTTCCTGTTTTGGAGCGTTTTGCTGGGTAGGTATTTGGGAAGGCCCAAGCAAGACGGTTTGTTTTCGAACGCCAAGAAGTTTTGCTGTCAGTGTCAGTTTTGTGTTCAGTCGAGAATGGATTACCAACTGGTGAGTTCGTTTCATGCTTATGATAACGCATTTTTTCTTGAAAGTGTAACTTTTATATAATATTAAAACAAACTTTGTATGGTTCGTCACTATAAGTGTCGGCATTATGCTTTTTTTTATACAATTTCAATATACATATATTTTTCTCTTTTTGACATTATTTAAAATTATCTTTTGAATTGTTCGACATTGTAAATGTTGACGTATTTTTAAAACTTCTACCATATCGTGACAAAATGCACAGTAATACTCATATGTAATTTTCAAACAAACTATATATGGTTCGTCACTCCAAGTGTCGGCATTATTCCTGTTTCATATAATTTAAAATATATACATGTAATTTTCAGTTTTTCGTCATTAATAAAAACGTCTTCTGAATTGTTCGACGTATTTTTTAAAGCTTCTACCAAAAACTTCTCGAGACAAAAATACAAAACTAGCTTTAAATATAAGTCGTATATTTCCCCCTTATCCATGGATCGCATCACCGACCAGAGGTTACTCCCAGATCTTTTCCTCCCTCACTAATAAACACCTTTCCCGTGGTGATTGTGGAAATGCAGAGGTATTCTCGGTCTCTAGAAGCAACAATCATTACACCCTAACATTCCTTCCCCATCCCAACTGACTGTAAGGACTTGGCCGGCTCCGTTAATGCTCAATAATATTAGATCTGCTAAAGTTGCACTTCGAGAGTAAGCGGAAACTCCCATCCCTTATTAATTTGGATCGTAGTGCAATTCTTACCAGTTCCGATCAATCACGGAGTAGCAACCATTGACATGTACAGTCAGTCTGTGGACCGATGCACGAGTTCACTAATTTGACGTTTGAGCGGTGCTGAATTCACTGGTTTCCGTGGTCACATAAATAACATAGCACCGCTAAAACGTCAAGTAGTAAACTCGTGCATCGATCCATGCTATGCTATGAAGTATGCAATGAATGTGTCATACAGTTGAAAATGGTTAGCTTTCCCTATGATTAATGAAAAATAAACAAATCGAAAAGCTTTTAGCTTGATTTATCCTTCAATCATCAAATTTTCAATCTTGATTAACTTAACGCTCGTATAAAAACACACAAGAGGGTCTAATAAAAGAGCGTTTCACTAAACATGCTTTGAATTGCTAAGTGCCAAAAAGATTTATCCAAACTATGAGAACTAACTTTCATCACCCGAACCCAAACACAACTGTTAGCTCATTGAAAACAATGGTAGAGTAAATTTATATAGATTAAAGTGTAAGGATATTCAACAGCAAATTCAGCACCCTTTTTTCCTAAGCATTATTAAGCGTAATGGATCAACCAAATTTAGCAGTATTTATTTTTGGTATGCTGTCATCGTTTGCATAATGTCACACTTCGCACAAAAACAAAGTGGGTCATCGCCTGCCTTTGTCCAGAGCAGATGTTGCTTCCTGTTTTTGATATCGGCCTCTTTGTTACTTAAATTGGGCCTCTGCTACATCAACACTGAGTGACACTGGAACGTAATAACTACGCCATTGAGTCAAATGGAACCCCCTCTATAACAACTTTATTTACTCATTTGAATTGGCTGTCGGGAATGTTGGAATTCACGGAATGAGCCACTGGAATTTATTATTCCACAGGATACATGTCGCCACTGAGGGACAACAGTGTTTCGGTCTATTTGTCGAACGTTTGAAGGTGACTTATGAAGCTGTAGATGAACACAATTTCACATACAGAAGTTCTGTAGACTGATAGTTAGTTTTTTCTCACGTTTTTGTGATATTCATGTAGACATTGTATAATGATTTGACTATAATGGACACATTATCAGTTACTCTCGACGTGCTGCAGTTATTGGTGCTGATAAAAATCATATTAAATGTAAGAAAAACGTGATAAAAAATTGGGTAAAAAATGGCTGGTTTAAAGGTATCGGGATCAAATGCACATTCTCGTGAAATTTATAGGATACAATATAACTAATATAGGGGCCTTCCTTAGCCGAGTGGTTAGAATCCGCAACTACAAAGCAAAGACATGCTGAAGGTATCTGGGTTGAAATACCGGTCCTTCCAGGATCTTTTCGTAATGGAAATTTCCTTGGCTTCCCTTGGCATTGAGTATAATCGTACCTGCCACATGATATACGAATGCAAAAATAGCAATTCTGGCAAAGAAAGTTCTCAGTTAATAACTGTGGAAGTGCTCATAAGAACACTAAGCTGAGAAGCAGACTCTGTCCCAGTGAGGACGTTAATGCCAAGAAGAAGAAGAAGAATATTACTAATATGTGGCTTGTGGATCGAAATCATCTGCATTGTTTGCATTTATTTATTTTTAATATTCGATGTACAGGATCTGGTAGAATCCCAGCTGTTACATCCTAAAACTGCTTAAAACATAACATTGAACACAACAGTCTATCACCTTGCACGCTATGTCTGAACCAGACGATTATAAAATCGAATGTACATCGGATTTTTTCTCGCTAGAGATCAGTATTTGATCCATATTTTCATAATCGGAAGGTTTTAAAATATTCTATCGGTGAAAATTTTTCCATACATTTTGTATGGGCTGAAATATGCCGAAAAACGAGGTTTTCATGGGTTTTAGTATGAAAAATAGCTGAAAAGTGTAAAAAATCAAAATTTCACCGATAGAATATTTTGAAACCTTCCGATTATAAAAATATGGATCAAGTACTGATCTTTAGCGAGAAAAAATCCGATGTACATTCGATTTTTATAATCGTCTGGTTCAGACATAGCGTGCCTTGTCGTAATCATCGTCGAGAATCGAGTGAAGCTCTGGCGATCATCCTGTTGAAGCTAGTTTTGCTTGAAATAGCATGGCATAGCATCAACGACTGTACAAATCGTGAGTGGCTGTACAATGCTCAACTCTATTGATTTTGAGAAATCTATATGTAGTGCCGCAAAAAAAAAAAAACGTTTGGGATGAATGTCTTTTTCTACGTAATAGAAATACAGAATACAAACATCACATTGTAAACCTGGCCACGTCCTCACAATCGCTTGGGGAAGGGAAGGAATATTAGTTCAACGTCTACTTAAGAAGATACAGGTAACTCAAACTATCTTTATAGACGTCGAGGAAAAGGAAGATTGTATTAGCAGGGTAGAGTGTATATAAGGATCAGCTCAATTCGACAATTTAGAGCATTTTTGGTAATGGAAATAATAATATGTTAAACAATTGATTTTGAATTTACCTGATCACTTCTGAAAGAGAACTTGTTATTGGTACAATAGAAATAAAATACTAAAATCAACCGTGCTCGCCTCATCAAGACTAAGCATTTTTGCGGGATTGTTGCCCGGCATTCTCACAACGTGCCCCGCTCATTGAACCCCTATGGCGACTTTCTGGATACTGGATTCACCGTAGAGTTGCTCAAGCTCGTGGTTCATTCTTCTCCTCCATACGCTGTTCTCACATACTCCACCAAAAATCATCCTAAGCACACATCGTTCAAAAACTCTTAGCGCTTGCAGGTCCTCTTCGAGAAGGTCTTGTGGAGTCCATAGTAAGCACTTCTGGCAATGATACGTCTTTAAATTTCTCTGCTGCAGTTGTTATCCGACGTTACCATTGATCCGAGGTAGACAAACTCATCCACCACCTCGAACTCATCTTCGTCGATCATCATGCGTCTGCCAATGCGAGTTCTATCGGGCTCGGTTCCTCCAGCCGGCAGATATTTCGTCTCTATACTCTTCAGCAATTGCCTGGAACGTTCTTTCTACTATGTCCACGTCGTCAGCGAAACAGAACTGGCTGGATTTATTGAAGATCGTGCCCGCTTCTTGAAGCCCGCTCTTCTAGCGCAATATAGAACAGGAGGCAGGAAAGACCATCTTCTTGTCGATGTCCTTTGCGTAGAACTTACGCGTTTCTTAAAAACGATACAGCTGCTCCATCCTTTCGCACTCCAATTCTTCCAGGCTGCGCTTTTTATCTCGGAATAGATGGGTTTGGTGCTTCCGCTTCTGTTTATCGTTTCACGTTTTGACGGGTGCCTTGCTGCAGCACCGCTCGCGCTGCATTCTTCTCGTCCGAAACCGTCTGACACTCCTCTCCGAACCAACCGTTCCGTCGATTTCTTTCCAGTTCCTGCTACAAGGCTTTGTGCGTAATCAGTTGCGACTTCGGGTAGCTTGAGTCGTTCCAGATTGTACCGTATCGGGCGTCGATACTGAATGTTGTTCACAACGGAAAGCCTTTGGCGCACCTAAACCATCACAAGGTAGTGGTCCGAATCAATGTTTGCACCGCGATAGCTTCTGACGGGGACGGACGTGGTGTAGTGGTTAGAACACACGTCTCTCACGCCGAGGACCTAGAATCGAAATCCCATTCCCGAGATAGTCACTAAAAATTTCTGTGACGACTTCCTTGGGAAGGGAAGTAAAGCCGTTGGTCCCGAGATGAACTAGCCCAGGGCTAAAAATCTCGTTAATAAAGATAGAAAAAAAAGATAGGTTCTGACGTCGATAATGTTTGAGAAGTGGCTTCCATCAATCAAAACGTGGTCGATTTTCGATTTAGTCTGTGCACCTGGAGGCACCGATACGATGACTGTGCTGGAGGTAGGTACCACGTATGGCCATATTCTTGGAGGCGGCGAAATCAATCAGTCTAAGGCCGTTTTCGTTCATAAGCTGGTGAGCACTGAACTTCCCTATAATCGGTTTGAATTCCTCCTCCTGGCCAACCTGAGCGTTGAGATTTCCGATATCGATTTTGACAACATGGCTTGGGCAGTTGTCGTGTTCACGTTCCAGCTGCGCATAGAAAGCGTCCTTATCGTCATCGTCACTTGTTAGGTGGGGGGCTGTGTACCGTTTTGTCTCAAATTCCGAACAGACTCATATTCCGAACACTAGGTTTTTGTATGGCTATTTGGTTGAAATGTTTCGCTGAAATATGTCACCAAATAACAAGGAAATGGCAGTCAATTGCAATTCAATTTTAACGTCCCCAATATAATTCGTACCGCGGGAGTAGTGATGATTCTCTAGTTTGAGACCAGTAGAATTAGCTCTGATAAATTTATTTGCGAAATTATTCATATGAATACGGTTTATTTGTGCTGTTCGGAATTTGAATCAAGGTGTTCGGAATATGAGACAGAATCAACACAGTGTTCGGCATTTGAATCAAAATGTTGTTCCATAATTTTACGTAAAAACAACACTAAAACTAATTATATCAACATTATTATCGGTACACCCACCAGCTAACAGTTAGGCTTTGCGAAGAAATTAATATTTACACAAATATCAGTTAATTTATGCCAATCAGAT
Source organism: Aedes aegypti (assembly GCF_002204515.2). Classification (NCBI taxonomy): domain Eukaryota; kingdom Metazoa; phylum Arthropoda; class Insecta; order Diptera; family Culicidae; genus Aedes; species Aedes aegypti. The sequence goes on along the minus strand of NW_018736379.1, from coordinate 60,553 downwards.
GCATTTGAAGTCACTGTTGGCCTTAAGTGTTCGGAATATGAGTCAAAACGGTACGTTGATTATGCTTATATTGAAGAAACGGCCTTTAATTCTCAACTTCCACATTCTGTTGATGATTGGCCACCACCTAATCACGCGCCTCTCCCATCACGATGAAAGCTGTACCCAGCTCCTCTCCTTCTGCTCTCCTCCTCTCCTCCTACCCAAATTTTTCGTGAAAAATTTCTGATAGTCTTGTCCATTTATGAGTTATTAAAATGTTTTTAGATCTGCCTAATATTTATTGAATTCTTCCTCAAGTTTAAAACTCAAATGCTCAAGAGTCCGGCTTATGATTCAGTGTCTTAACATTTCGTCTGTCTAAAACATTTATTCGCACTTGTTATAAATTTAGTTTTGTCTGTTTAAAAGTGAAGAATGACATAGGAGAGTTTTGTTCGTGTACTTTACAATTATAAAACAAAACTAATGATTAATAAAGCTTTCAGTTATTTACCGACATTTTTCCTACAATAAAACCATAGGCATCAATTTCTATTGCACCAAACAAGCACTATCAGTTCTTCATCGTATCATACTAAAAATATTTCAATGGATCAACAATAACAGTTAATAATGATGTAGAATAAAAAAGTTTTATTTTTTTTTTCATTATCGTGCTAAATCTAAATCATGGAAGTCACTGGTAGGGCCTGTTTAAACAGAAATTAAGTCCATGGAAGAGGGTAAACAAAGGTGCGATTATTATTAGACCTCAAAGAGTATAAAAAGATAACAAACGACAATACAGTTGCCATCCTCCGGTACCAAGGAACAGTCAACACAACTACTACGCGGATAATAATTTTTATATGATACAGAATAGGACGGTTCAAAGTTCAAAAAAGTTTGAAAATCCATTTTTCAGTATCATTTTTTACCATCCTTAAAATAAAAATAGTGTCATGTAAAATTTTGAGCTTGCTCGGTGGTGATTTAAAGGTGGCCCAAAACAATTTATGTTAATATGGAAATTACTATGAAGACATTTTGCAACATGTTTCAAAAACGTTAGTACTAACTTGTTAGTACAATTTTTTTATCTAATGGACCAATGCACGAGCTCATTATTTGACGTTTGAGCGGTGCCGTGTTATTTAAGTGACCATGGCAACAAGTGAATTTGGCACCGTTCAAACGACAGATTAGTGAATTCGTGCATTGGTCCATAGTGGAAATTCATTCTGCAACTTTAAGAAAGATCTTTTCATATGCCTAACTACATGCAAAGGCAAACATAATATACACCGTCTTCCGCCAAAGGCTGCACGCAACAACAAGTGTTTCAGTAGAGAATTATTTTCTTCTACTAGGCGGGAATCGAACCCACATAAACGAATGACGCCGCTGACCGTTCGGCTACAAAGCCCAAAAAGGAATTTGAATTATTCATATACTCCAAATATTAATATGCTCTTGATTAGGCGTGCTCCACACTTCCTGACTGTAATCCACAGACACGGCAAACGGAAGCACGATTATTCTATTTTTGCGACACCAAGGAAAAATGAGACAGTGAAAATGGGAACTCGATTGACATGGTGGCGGGGTTGTACAGGGTCAGGAAAAGCAATTATTTTTTCCATAAATTATCAAACACGACTCACTCGCTCGCGAGCGAGCTTAATTCCTTGACGGCAGTGTTAATCTGTTTTTTTTTTATCCTTTGCACTTTTTCGTCGCCTGCAGGAGGAAGGATGGAAGTTGAACCGTACGAACTACTATCAGGAAGGATGGCTAGCAACTGGCAACGTGCGAGGCATCGTTGGAGTTACCTTCACAACGTCACACTGCAAGAAGAACGTCGAATATCCCCTGAGGACAAACTACAACCTGCGAGGGCACCGCTCAGACGTAAGAACGAAATCCACGGTGGCAAGGCACCTGTCCCACCATGGAACCCCACTCAGTTAGCTAATCTAATGTATTTGCTTTTATTGCATTGACTCAACGTAACAGGTGATTCTGGTGAAATGGAACGAGCCGTACCAGAAGTTGGCAAGCTGTGATAGCTCCGGTATCATCTTCGTGTGGATAAAATACGAAGGACGATGGAGCGTGGAGCTAATAAACGACAGAAACACGCCGGTAACACATTTTTCCTGGTCACACGACGGAAGGATGGCACTAATATGCTATCAGGTGAGTGTAACGATTGAATGTTTAATGGGTACATCAATTATATCATTGGGCAATAAGGAGATATCCCTTCTTTGTTGATACAACAAAAAGGATATTTGCGCAAGATTATGAATAATGTTTTATTTATTTTATGTATGAGAAAAAGAATTAGTCTCAGAAAGACCTTCTTTAGCTTTGTCGTAACGTCAGTGATTATAAAGAAAAACCATGCGTAAAGTAACTGGATCCGATTTTTGGATTAACCAGGATCTTTTCGGAATGAAAATCACCTTGGGAATAGAGAAAAAATGCATTTGTTAAAACACTGGCTGAATACATGGCTACAAGGAATTTTGTCGATGTACAGACGTCAGTCCCTGGATGTGACCGATGTGACGTCTACTAAGTCGTTGTTGATAGCAGATGTTTTCAGACAAGCTGAAGGTACGAGAAGATGAAGAAGCGACGAGGTTTGCTAAATGTCCAACGACGTGCTTGTAAATACGGCAAAGCGCATGAGTTGAATGAAAACCTTCAGTTCGGATGAAACAGTGCTTAAGAGTGCTGACAAGGCGTCGAAACAGAAACGACGAGAAGATCGATATTCTACCGTGTTCATGATAGACAGAAAGAGCGCTTCAATTAGCGCCAGCCGCATTGTTGCACAGAATACGTGTCCCCGGATATCTGTGCCAGGTCCTGGAGACCTACTTACAGACCTTAATCTTAGCGTACGACAAGAACGAAGAGCGAATGTGAAATTGTCAGCGGATGTTCCTCAAGGATCCATTATCGGTATAACTCTTTATAACTAGACTGTTAAGATGATTATGAAACGAAGCCAAACTTTTTCAAGTGAACAGATCCAGACAACCTGATCACCGTTCTCGTTGAAAAAAATGATCGGTTGTTGAGATCAGAGCGCTATTTGCTTCTCTCTTGAAAATTCGAGGTTCGGCTTTGTTTTCTAATTATATCAAAGGTTACCGAAGGTATAGGTTGCTAAATGGCTGGGCATGGCGTACCATTGGTGCCTCGCGTACCTGCAGGAATAAAATAGACCCCTCTGTGCGGTTCTTAGCCTCCTGCCCAGCAACTCCTGTCCATACCTCCTCGCGGTACTGGTTGGGGTACGAGTAACCTTAGAGAAGATCGGGTAACTAATCCCCGGTGGGATCTTTGGTGCTGACAGGGAAGGGGGGGTTTGCTTTTGCTTTTGCTTCTGCAAACCTGGAGCGTCTGTACTCCATGTTAGGAGCGGCTCACAACAGCGTCTGTTCCCCATGTCAGGGGCGGCTGATCTTCGTCCGAGTGCCAGAGAAGGACTCTAAACTAAACTGCACACTCTGGCCTTCCGTACATTTAGGGGGAATGGTCCTCCGGAAATCTAGGGGGTTGGTGTCAGCCCCTGCAAGCCAGCCGTAAAAACATCAAGCCCACCGGTCGTCCAATCCTAGGATTCTCTGACGTAGATGGAGTTGAGTTCAGGCTGTAGAGTCGTTACGTACGGGACTAGAGTCTGGCATCCTTAAGAAAGCAAATTAAGGCCGCCAATGATGCGAGGTCGTTTCCGAGGGCATCGCGAATGCTTCCGGGAATGTTATTGGTACTTCTGTGGTGTTCATACAGAGGGCAATGACAGATTACATGTTCCGCTGAGTTGTGTACACCGCGTTGTTCACACTCTTGACGGAAGGATCTGCCATCAAAATTATAGGCAAAACGGGTATGTCCGGTCCAAAGGCGCGAAATTATTTTCTGGTCGCAGAGCAAGGAGAGCTCTTCCCAACTAGAAGTATCTCCCCATGGTCTCCCTTTACCTTCCGTAGCTGAGCCGAAGTATTTTGATGCCACTCTTGGGCCCAATAGTCTCTAACGGAATTAGCAACCCAGCGTTTTACGTCTGGGGGTGGAACGCTGTACTCATTTAATACGGCTGCAGCCACATTTCATTGAATACCACAATACCCAGAAACCCAGGTGACTCTCTCTGGAGTATGGGCTCGTATACTCTGTATCCACGGGTGGGATGGCCGGTCTGGCTGCAAGGCTGATAGAATGCTTGCGGAATCGATAAGGATGAGGATTGGAGCACTTACTGGTGAGATGGCTGCATAAAAAATGGTCGCTGCTTCAGTAGAGAAAACGGAACACTCAGCTCGGCGCCGGAGATGCCAGATAGCTTATGTTTGCGCCAAGATAGGTCCTGGTGTTGAGAATGTCGGAGAAGTGCCGTTCATCAATCAGAACGTGGGGGATTTATGATTCTGTCTGCTGTGGTGGTCTCCAGGTGTAACACGAATAGCCATATTTTTGGAGGCGGCGAAATCAGTTAGTCGTAGGTTGTTTTCGTTTGTCAGCCGGTGAGCGCCCGATAGTCAATCTGAACTGCTCTTGACCACCCTGAGCGGTCAGATCTCCTATAAAGATTTTGACGTCGTGGCTTACGCAGCTGTCGTCTACGGTGGAGCTGTCTTTATCATGCTGATAGACGGAAATAGCGCTTTAAGGTGAAGATGAATCGAAGCCAAACTTCAAATTTTCAAGAGCACGGATCTGGAGAACCAAACATCCGTTTAAGCGGAAAACTTAATCGATTGGTCACTCGCTGGTGGTGACTAATCGATTAAGTTTTCAGCTCAAACGTGTGTTCGGTTCTCCAGATTTGTGCTCTTGAAAATTTGAGGTTTGGCTTCGATTCATCTTCACCTTAAGAGGAAAATAACCATCATTGTTTTACTATTTTAAAAAACCACTTTTTCTGCTCAAAATTGAAACAGTTTCATGAGGATCTTTCAAAATTTGAAAGAAAAAACTGGTTTTTCATTTTGATGATCGTTAATGATTTAATGATTGATTCTTGAGCCTTAAATAGCGTCAGCTAAGTGGTCATTGCCGCATTGTTACACTGAAAACGCACCCTCGGCTATCTGTTAGTGCGGTCCTTGTAACGCGTGAGCGTGCGCAAAAGCGTTGCGATCAAAGGATTTCCTATTTTCGATATTCTGCTTCGTTTGCTCGCACACGCTCACGCTTCGCATGACGCGTTTACTATGGCAGCGTCCTGTGCCAGGTCCTGGAGAGTGCGAGGTCCTTCGAGAGCTAAGTCTTGGCGTACGAGACGAACGAAAAGCAAAAGTTGAAGCATAGTGGTTTCTGCGCTCGTGTACATACACGGTACATGTCACCAACACTGCTTAAAAATTGCTGGTGGAAAATATAAACATAGATCAGCTGTTCCCAGCAAAATCAAATGGCAGTATTTTAAACCAGCAAATTTGCGCATGTGTTCGTGACATCGCTCGGCGAGAGGTTACCGAGGGCAACGAACGCAGTATTGTCACTACTACATGTCAAACCTTGGCAATCCGCGAAGCAGTCATCGATAGTATTCATCGCGAATCCAAGTGGAACTCTTCAACGTTGAACAATGCGTTCTGACCGATGACAATGCGAGTTGGGATCATGTAGAGAACACGGATTGAATCCTGAGAAAATTGAGAGAAGCTTTCACTTATAGCTCTCTGTAACAATCATGATTTGCCGCTCATCATGAGAGCCTGTTTATCGTATACTGCTACAGCTCTGATGGGAGTCTTTATCGAAGAAGACGTGTGTTCCTTTCAAGTCATAGGTGCTTCAGGATGTATTGATTGCAAAGATTTGTGAAAGGACTTAGCGAAATACTCTATGGAACAAAATACTTATATGTTCATATCCAATCCTAGGTAGAAAAGAAAACAGGTGGCACGAGGAAAGCAGGGCTGAGTGATAATGCGAAACCTTTCATCGTTGCAGTAAAATTGACGAGAATTCCAGAAGGCGTCAGACCACGATCGAAATAAGCAAGGCTTATCGTCAAAAAATACGACGAGTAGGGCTAGAGTCACGTAGAACCGTAACATAGGTAACATATCCTCTGCCGGAATCGAAGGACTATCTTCGGCATCTATCCAAAAAGCAATGCGTTACCGTGTTAGGGAGTGCTTCCATCGTAATAAGCCAGTTTCACTCCGAATAGATAGCGAAGTAGACAATCAGGATGCCTGTAAACCGGAGTAGTGCGTAGCGTGTTACCCGGTTGAATTGTATCGTCGAGAGCTAGTGAACCGGAACTGTTCTGACTCCGATACTCACAGGCCACCCGCGAATAATAACGCGTAACGTTATCGGTTTTGGAAAACATCCCTTTGTCGGGGAACTTTCTGCTTGAGTGAGCTAGTTCCACCAATAAAGCAATAATTCTAAACACATTTTTTTAACATTAGCGTGATTTCCTGTTTATTGGTACTACAAAAAAACTTCATTTCTATTCCCAGGATGGTTTCGTGTTGGTTGGCTCCGTCGCTGGACAACGGTACTGGTCATCAATGCTGAACCTGGATGCTACTATCACGTGCGGAATCTGGACGCCAGACGATCAGCAGGTGTATTTTGGCACAACGCAGGGCCAGATAATTGTGATGGACGTGCACGGGGCGATGGTTTCACAGGTTCAGCTTGGTTCGGATACCGGAATCACTGCAATGGCATGGTCATGCGAAAAGTTCAAAATGGAGGAAGGTGAAGACACGGAACCAGGAGTTACAAATGCTTGTAAGTTTTGTCGAAAACATGCACTTATAAATTAGGTCATACTAATAAGATTTTATCTTTTGTTTTAGCCAAACGCTCTTTTGTGTTAGCAGTAAGCTTCCAGAATGGATACATTTACTTACTGAAGTCTTTCGATGATGTTTCGCCTTGTCACATACATACGGAAATGAACGGAAATCTAGGCTTTGTGATGGAGTGGAGTAATTCGCGTGAGTTATTGGCTGTGGCTGGTAGTGAAATAGCCGCTGAATCGGAAACGACTGAAACACCTGCAATGCCAGTGTACAATAATCTTCTGAAGTTTTACACAGAATCAGGAAATCTACTATACACAGCTAAAATACCTTGCACTACGGTATACTTGATAAATTAATCATAAAGAGTGCTAAAACTAATAAACATTTATTTTAGACTCCAGTATCTGCCCTAACGTGGGGTCACAACGACAAACGAATATTTATTGCTACGGGAACACAGGTTCACATCGCATGGGTGTCGCGAAGGGTTGCATCTTTGCAATTGTTTTGTCGACTACAAGTACAATCTTCGCTAACTTCAGAAGCCATGCTGCCCAAATTACCACTACCAGGTCGAATCAAAGCACTGATTGGCAATCTTTTCGCCCAAACCATTCGGGTTAGTTAGCTTCAACGTGAGAAATATGCTAAAAAGATTTAATCAATATTTTACTTATTTAGTGCTGTGTTCCGGATCTGAAATATTTACGAGAATTTGTGTCTCGACCACCAGTGTGTTCGACCCGGTTACATTGTACGATGATCCGACATGATGAAGACGCAAATCAAAGTTCTGGTACTTGTTACACATTGTACCTGGAATTTCTTGGAGGTTTAGTTCCGCTTCTCAAAGGCAAAAGGACGTCGAAAATCCGGCCGGAATTTGTGATATTTGATCCACAGATCGATGGTAAGTACACGTTATAAGGCGAACAGAACATGGAAGATGCGATCCCATTTTTCACTTACAGAAATATCCTCTTACGTCACCTACTCATCAGATTCAACGATCACAACTTCAAAAAGTTCATCAGCGTCCAGTCATTCGACGAGTGGGACCACCGGAAGATCAGACAGTTCGGAAAGTGATATAGAAGAAGGTTGTCGTGAGTATTATCATTCGATGTTCGAAAAAATGTATTGCTAACATTGTCTGTCATTGCAGGTTCGCCTCGATTGTCCAGAAAACGAAAAGCACGAACTAAAAAGCGACAACCGAGTAATAGCGATCGCTCTCCTAATCAAAACTCTGATTCTACTGAGAATAACGAGGAATTGGCATACCTGGATACATTACCAGAGGTTTGTTCTTATATCATATAATAGTTTAAAGTCATTCTTACATGATTTATCTTATTTTACAGCATGTCAAACTGGTGGAAGTCACGTCAAATATCTGGGGAACTAAGTTTAAAATTCACGGTTTAGCAAAAACACTTCCGGCAAATCTTGGTCAAGTTACTTATAAAACGTCTTTACTTCACCTACAACCACGCCAAATGACCTTAGTTATTACTGAACTTCGGGATGATTTCCCAACTGGGCCGGACCCGAACTTTAATCCCAACATATTTTCAGAAGATGAAGAAGAACACAATCAAACTCATTTTGGTTCTGGTGGTCGCAAACTTGTAGAAACCGCTCCTCCGATAGCCCCTATGTCACCTCGTCCAAATCGATTTCCTTCTCGACCGCGTCGTCAAACACCTTCTTCGCTGGCATCTGCCTCCAACGGTCGTCCTCCATTGCCTCATCTTGGCCCTCTAGCTCGTGCCGAATCCTATGAAGATGACACCGATGGACCAGATGGAGAACCGTCACGCACTGTTGCAAATCCTCCCCGTCAAGGAATTAGTTATTCTAGTTTAGTTAGCCAATGCAGTAGACCATCATCTGCGTCTAGTAGTCAATCACGTGTTGCCATATCTCCACTGTACTGCGAAGGTTCCGTTCCAACGCTACAGTCACCGAAGAATGCTGTAGCTCCTAGTGATATTATTTTTGATAGACCACCAGCCGGACAAACTACCCTTATGAGTTATTCAAGTAATACGGATTACGTTAACAATGTTGTTCAGGTGAAAAACGCCATTATGTCCTCGGATCATAGTCGTACCAACAATCAGTCTCACGTCAACCCGGTACCATTAAATCTAAATCTCAATTTGGAACGGATAGAAGCCAAAGCTAACAATAGTAGTAGTAGAGACTCGTCACATTCCACGGGTAGTGGTAGTAAGCATGGAACTCCGAAGAAGCAAAATTTAAAATACATCGACGAAGAAACTCCATCTACCTCTGCTACGCCAGTTGTTCCAGAGCCTAGCACCAGTGGAACTAGCAACTGCAGCAGTAACCCATCTGGTGCTATCATGAAACGCACTCCGACCGTAATTTCAATGACTCCTGTTGTGGCGAGTGGTATTCCAGAGTCTATCACACGTAGCTGTAGTGTAGGCTATCTAGATAATATGGAAATTGTCCCTAGTGATGCTGTACTTACGATGATGCGTAAAGAAACTCCTTATAAACGGTTAGTTTTGGTTGATAAGAAGCGGCAGAAAAAGTACCGTCGTAATTTTGATGATATGAAGAAAGCAAAACTGCGCCAAGGTTGCAAATCTAAAAGTTTAGACTCGTGTGACATACTGCAGGATTCGCCCAATTTGAACCGAGACCTGATAAATCTTTTCCGGCAGATGCCCAAAGTGAACGAGCTTTCAGAGAATGAAACTGAATACTCTTCGTCGGATCAGACCGATCGAATGCGTCCGAATGCGCCAACTGGATCATCCTCCGCAGCATCAACAAAACGAAGACCATCAATGAAATTTCCAGGAGTAACAGGCCCTATTCTACCTATTTCCAAAACACCTATTCTCAATCGGAAGGAGAAGCCAAAATCTTGTTCTATATGTAAAACGATTTCTCCGACTGTTAACTCCACAGAAACAGTATGTGTGAAGTGCCGAAAGAATGGAGGAACTTCCAATGGAGTAGACAAAGAAAATAATAGTATAGAAGACCACCAAAACCACATTTACGTAGATATAATAAGCGCGAAACCTCCACAAGCTCCCCCCAAAGCCAAGCGATCAATACTTGAGCAATACATTAGTTCAGTTTATAGTAATAACGGAGAATTGGTACTTAAGGATACCTCTAGTGGAACCAGTGGAACGAAAACTACTAACGACAAGAAAAACAACAATAGTAATGGAGATACTAATGGATCGTGTAGCACGCCGAAGTCCAAAATTAGGAAAAATTTCGAGATAGTTACAAGCTTTACCGACAGTCCTCTATTTAGTCGAAGACATCGTTCCTTGAATAGAACCGACTCGTCAAAATTGCAGAGTGAAAGCAGCACTCCAGTAATGGCTCGCAAGTCCGAAACAAGTAAAAGTGAAAACGGCGAAAGTCGAAAAAGCAGACGAAAAGACGAATCACCTCGGCGACATCGTCGCAACGATAGTTGTCCTGGTCCAAGTATAGAAAACAACAATGGCGAGGGACCATCCCTTCAACCAGTGGAAATTACTCCCGTTGAGCAGAAAGCTTCGGTTTCGCTTCACACGCAAGCTTTGACCACCCTTGAAAACATCATCAGCCGGCTGAGGGATCTTGACGAAGGCCGTCTAACGCCACCCTCATCTCCGTCGAATTCTCGTTTGCCACGCAGTTCACCGGCTTCACCTGCTCCGAGTAAAAAGAGCAAACGTCACCAAAGTGCTTCGCCTATTCGTCATATATTGAATTCACCGCTACTGAATCGGAGGCAGCGGAAGAAGCAGCATACGGAAAGCTCTGACGATGAAAATCAATTGTTGACCCAGACAGACGACAGTAGCGGAGGAAGTGGGAGTAACAACAACAAGCAGTATCGTGACTTGGAAACGTTTCAAAAGGCTCAACTCCGACAAAAGGTGAGAATTAGTCTATCAAAAATGGTTGAAAAACTTATTTCCGTTATTATATTGTTTTGTAGCTAAAACGTGGTAAAATTGAGCCAAATGGAATTACGAGTTCCTTTCAGCCGCAGGCTCCAGTGAGACGAGAATTCGTTATGCACAATAAGGCTCCCATGTGGAATGAAAACAGCCAAGTGTATCAACTGGACTTCGGTGGACGAGTGACCCAGGAGTCGGCTAAGAATTTCCAGATAGAATTCCGTGGCAAACAGGTAAGCAAGAGGGATACCATCTGATCAGTAGAGAAAATCAGGACATTTCATGTATTTTCGAAAAGATGTGCAAACAATTTAAGCTAAAAAAAGCTGAAATCAGGACATGTCCTGCTAAATCAGGACGGATTCCCTATCTGTAAGTAAGTTATTTATACTGGAAACATGGGGATGTCCATAGTCCATTTTACGAAACGACAACACTGATGATATTGCTGTTACTTTCAAACGCTACGACACCGCCTTCTGTCAAAATGTCATTCATAAAATTAGCGATCAGTTAAACCAGTTAAACAGCTCGTAAAATGGATTATTATATACACTGGAAAAAATCCACACGTCAAGGTCGTGTGTTTTACTTACATATTTGCGCAATAAGAAAACCACATGACTCGAGTTTGGTAGCCATATGAATTTCGTCATTCACGGTATCAACATAAGATTGTCGTGTGAATCAAAACATGAATGTCTAAAGTTTTTGTAATGAAAACTGACTGCTTTACTTATTGAATACGAATGTAGGGGCTTAAGATAGCCATGTGTGACAGAACATGAAATTCGTGAGATTGAAAGAAGAAATTTGGTACACGCAAACAAATATACCGAATCCATGGTAGAATTAAGAACTGCACCAACTATTTTCAACCGACTACAAAAATCTGTTAAGTTTATTATAATCTGGTGAAAATCACTGAGCAGTGCAGTAAATTTGACTATGTCCATAGTAGCATCCACTACAAAGCATTGTATTTCAATCCGTGACACTCACCGTACAACACAGTGTGGTCAAAAGTATGATGCTAAACTTCTCAAATCAAGAATGTTCCTAGTCAAAAATACTACAACTCTGGTTAAATCAACAAAAGAAATTTTCTTGTGTAGTGATGTTGACTATGTTTTGGTAGAGTTAACAGATGAATGCAGTCGGTTGAAAATCGTTGGTGCAGTTCTTAATTTTACCATGGATTCAATAGTTTCCACAATAAAATTCATTTCAGTATAGTAGAACCCTTGCTCCCCAAAATATGGATTCGGGGCACCTCTTGTCGTCGCAAGGTAAAAGCACCGGTTTGGCCAGCCTAAGAGAAAATGTCAATACAAATGAAATGGGAAGCCGTATTTATACTACAAATATGTCAAATGCAAGCTTTTAATCCATTATATGTGTATAAAATATCAAAACTGAGATAAAACCATTTTTTTTTTATTGAAAATGCCGTTGGTCAATATAGGCCAACGGAACCAGTTTCGGCCAGAGATTTATCTTCGGTTCCTAAATTAGCCAATCGTTTTGTTTTTATGAGAGGGGCCAAATTAGGAGTGCCCTGGCCAAATTAGGAGTGCCCTGGCCAAATTAGATGTATGGGAGCTAAAATTCTGAACACAAAAGGTTTCATGTTGATTAGCTATGTAAAACGGTGTATAATCCCCTATGGCTACAAACCGGTGCTTCTACCCTACTTTTTTTTTACAACCAAGTGAGCCAGCAACAAGCGGAGCGACACAAATCCATAATTTGGGAAGCCCGAGATTAGCATATTCCATTCTATTCAAAGCTGAAATCTAGGAAAATTTGTGGACGTCATTTTTGCATAATCCTTATTCTCATTATATAGAATAATCCAATTTTAGAGACACACCAAAATGAACTGAATTTTACTCACTTTCCATTAATGCTTGAGATGATCGATTATAGAACTAGGGATTATGCATACGATATTACTCCAGATGGGCCTTCCTTAGCCGAGTGGTTAGAGTCCGCGGCTGCAAAGCAAAGCCATGCTGAAGGTGTCTGGGTTCGATTCCCGGTCGGTCCAGGATCTTTTCGTAATGGAAATTTCATTGACTTACTTGGGCATAGAGTATCATCGTACTTGCTACACGATATTCGAATACGAATATGGCAACTTTGGCAAAGAAAGCTCTCAATTAATAACTGTGGAAGTGATCATTGAACACTAAGCTGAGAAGCAGGCTCTGTCCCAATGAGGACGTAATGCCAAGAAGAAGAAGATTTCTCCAGAAGAGTCCAGTCTACAGATTCCTCCAATAATCATTCCAAGGAATCTATTATGGATTTTCCTAGGGATTCCTCCTAAGATTCCTGCATTTTTGCTCCGATAATTTTTTTTCCGAATTTCTGCAAGAAATCTCGCAAGGATAACTCTATAATTTCCAGTTGCAATTTTCTAACGAATCCACCAGGAATCCTTCTAGCGATTCAACTAGAAAATGCTCTGTAGATTCCTCGTTGAAGAATTCATCCACATGCTCCTAAAAGGATTGCTTTATGAATACGAATTCCTCCAAACATTGCTGAATTTATGAAGGAATTAATCATTTATTTCATAGAGGAATCTTCAGAATGTTTTTAGGAGTTCTCCAAAGATACGACCTTCAGGAATTTTTATAAGAATTTAAGAAAAAAAAATACTTGTATCCGCCCAGCAAATAGAAAATCCTAAAGGGTGCTATTTATACAATTTTTGACGGTATTTCGTCCAATGGAATCGTATAGATGTTTAGTTTTGCGATGATCAGTGGATTTTTTGGAAAATTCCACCGGTTCGGAGTTGTATCACTGAGTCACATCGGGTAAACATGACTCCATCTTCCTTTTTCGTCAACATTTACCCAACTGTTTGCTATAAATCTGACTCCAACTCAACTTGTTTTTAAAAACACTTATATTATTTACCAGAATACCGGATTATTTGATTCCTTCTATATTATTCCAGGCAGCCAATCCTTCAAGAAATTTCTCCTTCTAGAAATTCCTCCAGGGTTTCCTTCAACAATAAAAAAGGAAAAATTCCTTAAAAGATTTACCCCTTTTTCCCACAGATTTGTTCGACAATTTATTTGCTAAACAACGTTTTTGAAATAAGCGCTTGAACCAATTTTGTTGCAAATATGCAAAATTATTCCAAATCATTGTGAAAAAAAAAATCATTGTAAATCAATAGTTAGTTTCTTGTTTTTCAATAGTATGTAACCTAAGGTGATTTCAATACTTTATGAGACAAATGAGCATATAAAAATATACCAATGATAATCGAGATATTCGTACCAATTCGGTTTGGGTAGTCGAAAATCGGTGGATCATCTGTGCTACCATGAACAAAAAAGAAGGGTTAACCATAAAATTCCTCTGTGATCTCTTCAGGATTCTTGCTGATAGTTGAATTTGAGGCAAGTATGCCACCTTAAGCTTTTGTGTTATCTTACTTTGTTCAAAGCTTATCAAATCCACCAATTTAGTATCATGATCTTAGTTTCACATCTTCTCATAACACTGTGTCATTGAAAATGAAAAGAAATTTTGAAAGTTTTAGTTTAAAGCTTCTCGAATATCTTCCAAAATAACGTTTTTTTATCACTATGGGGCAAGACGACCACCGAATCAATATTAAGTTAAGGCTAAGTAGTCCATCATTCGTTTCGGCAGCCATGTTGACAATGCAGCTCGCAAATTCAATTTAATAAAACTCAGTCCTCATGCTTCGTATTGGTCCGGCACAGGGCTGGAAATCGTCAATGTAAATAGAAAACGTCGTGCGACTTTTACATAGATACACTGAACGAAATCTCCCGCCACGAATTGAATGATTTTTGCCTCATCCGAGCCCCATACCTATTTTCAGACACATTCCGGATGATTTTCATCTTCGTTGAAATCATCTGTTTACATATCGCACCGAATGAAAATCATCCAATCTTGGAATGATTTCCATCCCTCTAGAAACTGGATAAATTTGAATGATCATCATTCATAGATGTAAACAAACCCCATTGCATACTGTTTAATAATTACGAGATAGAATAAAATTATATATAGTTTATTTCTTACACGTTTCAGCGTGGAGTTTTATTAGAATAAGTGATGGTAAATAATGTTTAGTCTTGACTGCCGGAAAAGATGCCAGCCTACCGCAAACATGCTGAGTGTTGTTTATTCTCCAAAATCCTTGAGCTTGAGTGGCTGAACTACGGCATCGGCATTTAAACGAGCCTTTAAGAGTAACAAAATGCTAAATAACGGTACAAATAATGATTATTCCACCATAATATGCAATTACCTGCAAAATTTACGAAGAAGTTCTGACTGAGCACGCTGCTGGCGCCATACTTAAATTAAGACTGTCAACAAGGATGATTTTCTATCTAGGATCATTAAAGTTTTGTATGATATGTGAGACTATAATTGAATGATTTTCGATTCAGGGCATGGAAGAAATTACAATCCGTCAAAAGTCGGATGTTATTCATTTCTACTAGTATAACTCAACTACCTGCTTAACTTCATACGGAAATAGATAAGAAATCATCTTAGAATCGGATGATTTTCGTTCAATTGACGATGGATGCATCATATTGTTCCATTTTCATTCAAAATAAAGAATATGAAGATTGGTAGCCATGTGAATTACAAATCATTCATTACACGGCAGAAGCTTTCGTTCAGTGTAGGTACTTCCTTCACTGTCATCGGACGGCGAAACAGTGACAGAGACTTTTTTTCAAACTCTCTTTATTTTTTCCGTTTTTACGACTTGTGACGGAATCGTAAACTTGATATTTTTAGTTCATTATCTGGTATGACTGTTATTTATTTTGTTGGAATCATGGAAGGATATCGATTTAACTCATCAAACACGTTTACTTCCCCACATTCTCCAAAATGAGATAGAAATTTCAATAGCAAAACAATGTTAAAATTGCTCTCGTGAGAGCTCCGTAATAAGCCATTTTATGAGACGTTTCGAATCATATGGTTTCCGTTTGTTTACCAGCTTTGAAAGTTTCTGGCGGGCCGATTTATTTACGTTTCTTCTAGCGCTACATTTGGAAGGAGCTTATTCAACAATGGGGCTGGTGGCAGTGTAACAAAGCTTTTAATTTTCGCATGTAAAATTGAAATCAGCAGGCAGAGAAGATATTTTTCATTTACAGGTAACATAATACATGTAAACCGAGTGGAACCATGTGCTGGAAGAGACGGGGACGTCATCGCCAACAAAAATGTGACCAGCGCCATTCAGATATCAGGCTAGTTTTTTGAACAACAACAATGAGCGGCCCGCCAGAAAACGTCATTCGAACGTCTCGTAAAATGGCTTATTGCGACGTGACGAAGTGAGCACATGAAATATACACTCAAAATAATTCAAACGTCAATACTACATAAAATATCACGTAAGCACCTAGAACTGTTCATTCGCTCGAATTCATCTGTCGAAGGTAACAATTAACGGACAATCGATGAATATGAAATGAAACGTAGCATTCACGCAGCCACCCCGTAACAGGTGAAATCACGTACCTACCCAAATTCATTCTGACAGCTACATTTCGAGTTCATTTGGTGATGTGCCTGCGTCGCGTGAAACGAGCGGCATCATTAAAACATTCTAAGATGGAGGTGTGTTCAGAATCGAATTTAGAATTTGTAGATTAAATACACAAAGCATCATCATGCATTTGCCACCGCAAGGATTCTATAACGTGACTTTACTAAACTCAATCTAAAACGTAAGTAGGTTAATATTCTTGTAAAATAATTGACTTGAATTATTTTATTTTTCCAGTGCTAGTCGTCTTTTTGAATGTTATTGAAGTCAATGGCCAACCGCTCTAGCTTACTTTTATACGAACTCGCCTGCCGACATACCGCATAAACAAGAACTATATCAATACAGTTTCCCGAAAGGTCCACAACCATTTGTAACAATATCTGAATGATTTTGGTTTCAATAAAAAATAACAATATATCCACCATACCCGAAACGTTTTTAACAATTCGACAAACGGAAAATAGGAAAATCACAATTTGGGGAATAGGCGGTTAAGTTATGTAACCATTTGAAAACGTCGATTTTCTCGAACAAAATTTCTCATCAACAGTTTTCCAAAAGATAGATATTCTGTCCATTTTCCGGCAAAATCAATGTAAGCCAAACAGTGTTGATACATGTGAACCATATGTTTCTAAAGGAAATAAATAACGTATGCATAATTATTGGATTACGGTGCTTTATCTATCCTAGCAAGCACTAGAATAATTCCTGAGGCTCTTTCTTGAGGAATTTGAGAAGAAATTCTTGAAGAATCAGATGAATAGTCACGTTTACATAAGTTACATAAGTACTTTTCGATTGCAATTTTTCTGTACTTTCAAATAATCACATACAAAATTATTGTTTTCCTCTATTTCGATTCCTTTTTCAAAATCTGTAATTCTTTAAAAAATCATAACTTTTTTGTCCATAATTCTTCCATTTTGAAACATTGTGCAATAAATCACATAAGGCGGCATCCACAAGTTACGTAACGCTCAAGGGGGATGGAGGGGAGTAGGCTCAAGTGTTACGGCTCATACGCAAATTAAAAAAAATCATATAAAAAGCGTAACGGGGGGGGGGGGGGCAAAAATTTCCAATTTTAGCGTTACGTAATTAATGGACGCCGCCTAAGTTGTCCCCTAAAACATATCCAAAGATAAAAAAAAAATAAAAACTGCGTTTCTGGAGAAAATCGATTTTAAAATTTTGTTTTTGAAATATAAAATAATCTGTAACTTTTTTTACCGTGCATATTTTTCTCCATATATTCCTAAGCAATACCTACAACTTTGTAGAAGATCTCAAATCGATCGGACAAACCGTTTTCGAGTTACAGTTTTTCAAAGATTTGCCATGCATTTTCCGATACGCTCTTCTCAAAAATAAGGCGATGTTCAAAATGGCGGTCTGAAAGTGCATAATGGCATTTTTGGTCATAAAAAATCTGTATGCTAATTTTCAGGCGATTCAAAAAATACAAAAATAATCGGGTTTGCGAAACGGCGTGGAACCGCTCAATTAATATCTTAATTTTGCATTTTTTAAAGACTCGAATTAAAATAGAAAACCAGACCCGCTACCAGCCCTGTGATGATTCAATTAAAGTTAAATATCACCTCAAGGATATTCCTTCATTCTTTTTGAAACTCACAGAATATCGCCTTCCAATGCAATCATTTAATTAATCAATTCCCTTAAGGCCCAAACGCAATGATAGCGGAACGGCAACGGAAAGCGGAACCGGTTCGCCAGCATGAACTACAACAAGTTTGTCGACTCAGTGTTGATTCAATTTAATTCGTTGTCAGCTCAGTCGATATGGTGTGATTCATGCTGGCGAACCGGTTCCGCATTCCGTTGCCGTTCCGCTATCATTGCGTTTGGGCCTTTAAGGTGAAGATAAATCGAAGCCAAACCTCAAATTTTCAAGAGCACAAATCTAATGTAATAAAGTTGATCATTGTTAGTAACTGTCAAAGTTTTGATAGAACACTTAGCTGAGAAGCGAGAAGAATTATATAGCTCTGCTTTGTCATACAAAGTAGAGAGCAATTCTCGCTGAAACCAGGCCGCCATCGGCACCCATCGTTAGAATTCCAATTTTATGTCACTGATCGCTAGTTTTCGATAAAACTTAAGGGTGGTCCTTTCTGTTTTCTCAAATTGGTGGACCCCTCGTACGCCAGCTAGCTAAACAGTTTGCGAAAAAGCCCATTTTTCGATAAATCTTGGGTATTTCTTCACGGGATATGTCTCATATTTCACTTGGAACACATAGCAAATTTAGTGACATCGTATAGAGAAAGGATATAGCTTTCATTTAAACTCAAAAAAGTTTTGGCGGCCATTTTGAATTTGGCCGCCATCTTGAACTTTGTTAGAAAAATCGATTTTTCATCATTAGCGCACCGCTAGTTTTGAATTCTGAGATCACCATCAGAAAGTTGAGAAAAAAATGCGTAAGATAGGCTACAGAAACTAGGTGAGCAATGGTATTTACCCTATCAAATGAACGATTTTCGAAATCTCGATTACTTTTTCAAATCGACGTAAGTAACTTTTATACAGTTTTGAGAAAATTAATTAGGAAAAATCACAATCTATCTTCTAAAACTGTTTTAAAATGAATCACCTTTTTAACATTTTTTTGCCGTGTACTTCGCTCAAATTTTGCATACACTCAGCTCACGTTCAAAAACTAGGTAGTTTCTATTATTTCCCACAAAGATAATTATAAGAAAATGATAAGCCGTTTCATTCAGTTACTTTCGACGTTTTTCTACCAGTGTAAAATCGGCTCAAGTAGTGTTTTGTTTTGATTCGTGGTTAAGTCACTTTGTCTCTCCATACAGCGGGGCGGCGAAAGTAGTGGTTAGGTTGCGAAAGTTGAAAATGTTACTTTCGTCGTTTTGTAAATCCGAAAATTAAACGTTCTAAAAGTGAAAAGTTGAGTTGGTCCAGAGCGGTACGTGTAGAATTCCGCCTGCTTAACACGTAGGATCGATAAAGTAAGTTTGTATACTTTTTTGACTTGAGTCTGTATGAATAAGTTTTCGAGAAATCATGTTATACGATTTTGACGTATATGGCGAGTGCAATCAATATAAACATCTTTTTTTGTACTACAAAGAAACAAGTTTTCAACCTTTGGTGTTTTATTTGAGTCGAGTGAAGAATAGGAATATTATTTTGAGTGAAACAATCTGGCGGCCATCTTGGATTAGACGCCATCTTGATTTTAGGTAGAAGAATGAATTTTTCACCTTGATAGCACTCAGCATGTTGAAATTAGAGGTTATTAATAAAAAAAGGTTACGTATACTCTTCTTCTTTTCATTATTAATTTTCCTGACGTTACGTCCCTACTGGAACCGAGCCAGATTCTCAGCTTTATTTGTCATAAATCCAGGTTATTAAACAGGAATTTTCTTTTATAATGCGATTTCTGACAACAGAATAATTCTTCGACATATCTTTAAATTCAGTAATAATGAATTAATAAATTCAATAAATGGAAACCGTCCAAAAACATTGATTGTATTAAACAAATATTTTTTTTATCATATGCATTGTTGTTCATTGAATGAAGTTTATAGATTGCGCGTCGGGACATTAGTAAGCCTTGTGGTAATATCTGTAGTTTTAACGTAAAACATTGACAAAAGTGCATTAATTCAGAATGGAAATCTTAAATTTTGAAGCAAAAACAACATCCTTGATTTTCTGAGCCATGAAGTATCGTTTTAAGTACCACCCAACATGCATGTGAAATATAGCGAGATTGAAAGATGAGAAGCAGGTTTTGTTCTAATGTGGACGTAATGCCGAAACGCAGGTGTATTATTTCGAGGTTGTAAAATCTGGCGGCCATCTTGGATTTCGACGCCATCTTGGCTTTTAGCAGTTGAATGATTTCTTACCATCTCAGTGCTCATCATGTTAAATTATGAGGCCTTCGTTAAAAAAAACAATCAAATTCTATTTTTCTTATCTTATCTCAGCTGTTCAACTGATTGTTCATTTCTATCAATGGTTTTAGACCAAATGAATGAAAGAAACAATGCTATTTTACAACTCGAAGATATGCAGAAGAATCATTCAGGTAGCAAATAAGCGTTAAAATCCTATTTGATAATTTGTTTTTTAAAACTAGTTAAGCTGAAGGGCTGGCTCTGTTCCAGTAGGGACGTAACATCAGGAAAAAGAAGAACAAGAAGAAGAATAAGTGTAACGGTAGCATTAAAATTCAACATGTTGAGTGCTATCAAGGTGAAAACTCATTCTACTACTTGAAAACAAGATGGCGTCAAAATCCAAGATGGCCGCCAGATTTTTTCACTCAAAATAATACTCCTATTCTTCATCTGTCTCAAATAATTCACCAACGATTGAAAACTTGTTTCTTTGTAGTACAAAAAAATGATGTTTGCATTGATTGCACTCGCCATATACGTCAAAATAGTAGAACATGATTTAGAAAATCGTTCATATCATAGGGTAAATACCATTGCTCACCTAGTTTCTGTAGCCTATCTTACGCAATTTTTCCTCAGCTTTCTGATGGTGATCTCAGAATTCAAAACTAGCGGTGCGCTAATGGTGAAAAAACGATTTTTCTAACAAAATTCAAGATGGAGGCCAAATTCAAAATGGCCGCCAAATTTTTTTCGAGTTTAAATGAAAGCTATATCCTTTCTCTATACGATGCCACTAAGTTTGTTATGTGTTCCAAGCGAAATATGAGACATATCACGTGAAGAAATACCCTATATTTATAAAAAAAATGGGCTTTTTCGCAAACTGTTTAGCTGGCTGGCGTACGAGGGGTCCACCAATTTGAGAAAACAGAAAGGACCACCCTTAAGTTTTATCGAAAACTAGCGATCAGTGACATAAAATTGGAATTCTAACGATGGGTGCCGATGGCGGCCTGGTTTCAGCGAGAATTGCTCTAGAGCCATCCTATTGCATATTATCTATTAAAACTTATTTTTTAATCCTCAGGTCATGCAGTTCGGTCGGATTGACGGTAATGCGTACACGTTGGATTTCCAATATCCCTTTTCGGCACTGCAAGCTTTCGCCGTCGCTCTAGCGAACGTTACTCAGCGGTTAAAGTGAAGTTGTTTCACTGATATGCTACCTAAAGTTTCATTCATGAAGTGACGAAAAACAAAAAATCATTTACATATCACAACAAATAAAACAGCATACGGCCAGCATCGTACGTTTAGTGCCGCTATCTGAGAAACTCTCTGTTATAGCACTGCTTTTCAAATTATTATCTAGGTGCATATTATCAATAGCGGAATGGTTGTTGGGTACTGTTGCTAGCAGCTATGATGTATGAGTGTTGATCGTTGTGTGAGGCAGCTTAGTAATCAATGTAATTCGCAAAACATACAGAAGAGCAATTCTCGTTCAGTAAAAGTACAGCTGCTAATATAAATTTGATGCCAACTGCTTTCGTAACATTGGTTTCAAATGACTCACAAATATTAAAACGCTGAAATGTTGGAGTTGCGTACATTAAAAAAATCATAGCTTTTCACATATCATCAGTGTAGTTATTCATTGTAAAAAATATTATCTAATTATTGCAGCATTTGAACGTAGGTGTTATAATCCATGCCCTTTAGAATCTAAGCCAATTAGAGTTATTCAAGCATGGCCTATAGATTAAAATAGTGAATGAATGAAATGAGGTGCAGATGTAAATACTTGAATCGCCAAATTAGTCGGACAGAAACAAACTAGTCGTAGCTGTCATGCTGCTGCCAAGCAGCCGTAATTCATGTGCAATATGAAGAAAATAAATTGTAGCTTAAGTTTCTCAACTATAATACTACCGAAGAAGTGTGTTTTATATGCTAACAAGCGCTTATCTATCATACTTGTGAAGCTGATTGTTTAAACTGTTTAAAATATGTTCGACTTTTCATCTAGTCTAATTATTTGCTTATGCCATTGCAATTGTAAACTGTTTCTAGTCATTTTTGTCACGTTACCTCTTCGTATATAGACACGTTCCTCTAGTTATACTATACAAGTTTTCAACTACGTTAAGGATTTTGTTTTCCTTTGATTTTTCTACAGTGAGCATTTTTCTGAAACACCAGATCTGTTTGTAGCAACCAAGTTTTTGAGAAACAATCCCTTGTTTCTCGCAAAAACTAATCGTTGACTTTTGATCTCATATTTGTTTAATAATTCTAGCAGAATAGCAATAACTTGGAACCTGTATCAACCAGTTTTTGAAGATTCCTTCAACTAGGCACAATAGTCACCCTATTACGGGTCATCCACTATTATGGGCCATTTCCATTTGAATTGCATGTGCAACAGAGTGACTAATAATAGCGACTAGGTGGCCCATAGTAGTGTGAGCAAGTGTATCATTTAGCGACATTTCCCGGTTTGAAAACATCTCAGAAACGTATGTTCCAAATATTTTTGAGAAAGTACTGTCAGTAACGGTGATGTTCGAATATTGACTATCATATTTAAAACAATACTTTTAATTTCGATCTGGTTTCAACGAAATATTCTCATTGAAGCTCCACAGCTTGGGTTATAATTGAACTTTGTTACCGTTCAAAGACACATGTAGCAGGCTTTTGTAATATTGCTAGTCACCAACCACTAAACTATAAATAAACCATAGATAATGTTAAAGCTTAGGAACAAAATCCATCCAGAGCTGGGAAACTTGAGTAATGACACATTCAACAAACATAGTTTGCCAATAGGAGAAACCGAAATAAAATAAAATTGCTTACACAACAGCTCTTACGTCCGTTTTAACCAAAATCGTACACCCTTAATAAGACATTTTTTGCGAATAACCGAACAGCTAGTATACTCATAAACAAAACAATTAAATAGCTAGAAACAAACACACTTGCGCAGGTAGATTGACAAAATGTGAACCGTAGTGAAGTTTTGTGCGAAATCTTTTTGTACAGATCTTTTTTACTGAGCTGAGAACAAGAAAACGAAACGAATTGAAACTAATGCCGATAACGAACGAATGTGCTGGAATTTTTTACGTGCGTTCGTATTTTGTATAACCATTGTTGCAAAACACGCCAAACGATTTGCTTCATTTGGTGAATGCAAAACTCTACGTTTTGTAATGTAACACTTTTGCCAGAAATCTTTTTTATCGCGTTTTTTTTTTTTTTGCAACATCCAGGAAAACTAAATAAAATTGTGAAACAAAAAAAAAACACACCTGAAGCTAGAGAATGTTTAGAAAATGAACAACAGTTTCGTATAATAAAAGCAAACGTTGATTGAGAAAAATCCAAATAAACCAAAATCAAATCATACCCGCGCTCTAGTTAAAAACAATGAAAACAAATCTCCCATTTATGAGAAAAATAAATGAACTTTGTGTAATTCATTGAAAGCAGCCACGAAATAAACATTGAATGTTCCGAAACGAATAAAATAAGCGATGTGGGTTTTAGATTTATTATAAAATTGTAAATTGTGAAAATTCCAAACGAAACATAGGCTTAAGCATCACATTGAAAGAGTCTTACCCTTTATAACTCCTTTGATTCGTCAAAATACATAAAAAACAAACTTTTCAAGAAAAAAAAAATAAGAAAATTAGAAGGTTTGACATCGATGCATCGTCACCTTAATGCGCAGAGAAAAGCGCGTTCGTTTAAGAGGTTTTCATCTTTTTCTTAGTTATGTTCCATTCTTAATATTTCTGATTTGGGACAATTGGAAAACCTTAAGGTGAAGATTAATCGAAGCCAAACCTCAAATTTTCAAGAGCACGAATCTGGAGAACCGAAAACCCGATTGGGCTGAAAGCTTAATCGATTGGTCACCACCAGCTAGTGACCAATCGATTATGTTTTTAGCTCAAATTGATGATTGGTTCTCCAAATTTGTGCTCTTGAAAATTTGGGGTGTGGCTTCGATTCATCTTCACCTTAATTTTGACAAACTAATAAGGAACCTTTTTCTCTGGGCTTTAAATTACATTTTCCAGGGAGACATGTTTTTAGATATTTGATCGCTGTATTTTGTAGTGTTGATTAGAGGTTGCATGAACTTCATGAATAAGATTTTTTGGATATTTTAATCTAGTGATCCTATTCAAACTATAATGGACCAATGCACGAGTTCACTAATTTGACGTTTGAGCGGTGCCGAATTCACTTGTTGTCATGAGCTGTGATGTTAAAGTCACCAAAATAGCTTTGGTGAGCGAATTTGACGGATAGCGCCGACAATTTTTGTCGCATAGGATTCATCGAATGTAGCGCGGTTGTTGCACCATGGCCAGATTCATTTCCCGAGCGCGTGCACGGAAAGAAATAACAATTGTGATTTAAAAAAACAGTAGCGGAAAAACAACTGATGATCATTGTCGTTCTACTATTATCAAACATTTTAATAAAAATAAAATGCTTTTAGAAGTGCGCAGCAATGCTAAATCGGTCTGATGTATTCTGCTCAGTTCATATGTATTTTCCACACGTTCTCCTATAATTGTTTTTAATCCACTTCGATACCGTCAATCCGCCCCCAAACTGGATGGCGTACACTCAGCTCAAGGTGATTATAAAACGAAGCCAAACAAGGGCACAAGACTGGAGAATCTGACAACAGTTTGCGTTGAAAACCAATCAATCTGCTTGCTTGCTGGTGGTGACTAATGGGATAAATTTTCAACGGTGAGAGCTGTTTGGTTCTCAAGTCTTGTGCTTTTGAAAATTTGAGGTGTGGCTTTGTTCTATAATCACCTTAACGCAATTTATTATTAAGTATTGAGTTGTAAATATTAGTATATATTAGTTGTGTTGCTAGAGGACATCTTGAAAATTCACTGAGATTCTTTCAGAAACCCTTCTGAAATTATTATATGTAGTTATTTCTTTGATCGCTCTGATTTTTCCAATAACCTCCTTGGGACTTCCTATTGGACTATCCCAGAAACCCATCTTGGGTTATTATGGAAATCCTTTCAGGATTCTGCTGTAAAATTCTGGAATTCTGCCGTAAAATTCTGGAATTCTGCCGAAAATGATTTAATGATTGCTTTCCAGTGTAATGGAATCTATTTTTAAAATCTGGGTTCGGGGATTCTCACAAAATTTCTCGGGATTTCTTCTGGAAATCCAATCGAAATTATTATATAAATTCTGATATTTTCCTCGTAATTCTTCAGTATTTCTTCCGTGAAACTCTTTGAAAGTTCTTCAAAATCCCTTTGAGATTCTTTCCGAAAAATGTCTTAGATTATACCTATTATTCTAGAATACTCTCGGAAAGACGCCTGAGACTATAATCAAAAAAATCTATTATTTCACTTCACTTTCTTCCGTGCAAATTCTTAGGATTCTTTCGGAAATTCCTCTGGAATTCTTTTGTAAATCCCAATGGAATTCTCCCAGAAATCCCTGTGGAATACTTCCGAAAATCCTGCTAAGAATCTTCCAGATGACGGGGATTTTTTTAAATCTTTATTTATGGAAATCATCCGAAAATTCCTCTGTAATTGTTTGTAAATCCTCTTTATATCCTTACAGAAATCCTTCTTATATTCTTACAGATTTATTGCTATTGATTTTATTGTTTCTGCCTGAGATAATTTTGTATATCCAGAATTATTCCGAAAATTCCTTCGTGGTTCTTTAGATTTTTTTTCTAAGATTTTTTGAGAAAAAAAAACTCTGTGATTCTTCTGGAAATTCATAAGGAAGTGTTTTTGATTTTTTTCGTGATTTATCATTGATTTTCCTTGAAAATTTTCTTAAATCCTTGGCAGAATTTTCTGAAAATCCATCTTAACTTCAAATGGAAATCGTCCAAGAAAACTACCGGACAGTCACTGTACCTATGAGATTCTTTGATTACTGATTTCTTTTTCTGAGCATCTTTTGAAAGTGACTTTTAAATGGTTCTGGAAATTCCATTTGAAATTATTCCGTAAATCTTTCTGGATCTCTTCTGGACATCGTAATTATTCTGGAAAATATTCATGAAATCGTCTGGATGTCTGTGACTTTTCATTGAATCTTCAGGGGTTCTTGCGAAATAACTTCTGGGATTCTTTTGGATATCACTGTAAAAAAACATTCAAAATCCATTCGAAATTCTCCTGAGATTGTTTCAGGAATTTACGAGAATCCTTAAAATAATTCCTTTAGAAATCTCACTGATAATATTTTAGTGATTTCTCTGTGGTTCTTCTGTAAATCGACCTGGGATTCTTCCGGAAATCCTCCTTTAATTCCAAAGCAATTTCCAGAACAATTTTCAGAAGGATATTTTAAGAATCCTGTATATTTTTCCCTAAGAATCTCAATGTATTTAAACAAAATACCAGGACAATTTACGGTTCAATCCCACAAAAACTTCCGGTGGAATTCTTGAATGCTTATCATTCAAGCAGAATTCCAGTCGTATTTCCGGATGAATTTCGGCAGGTTTTACGGAAGAATCCCAGCAGAATTTCTTGAAAAATTCCAGTGAAATTTCTGGAAGAATCTTTGAAAGATGTTTTGAAGTCCTCCAGCAGGATAACAGAAAGAAATCTGGGGTATTGTAGAAGAATTTCCGAAAGAATCCTAGAGAGATAGTCGAAATAATACCAGTTTTCTTGAAAAATTCAGGAAACTCCCAGAGTCTAGAGGTAATTCGGGAAGAATTTCTGCAAGAATCCCTAACAGAAGGATTTGAAGGATCCGCAGAAAGATTTTCGAAAGTATCCCAGAAGGCTTCCCGAAAGAATGCTAGAAAGATATCTGGAAGATTTTCTACAGGATTTTTGGAAGAGTCCCAGACAAATTTCAAGAATATGGACGTAAAAATCTCAGTGGCATTTCTAGAATAATTTCAGAAAGATTTTCGGAAGCATCCTCGAAAGTATTCTAAAGGGGTTCCGAAAGCATCTCAGGTGATTTCCGGAAGAATACCAGAGGTATTCTCATAATAATCCCAGAAGTATTTCCGGAAAAGGCCAGAGTTATTTTCGGAGGAATTCTCGACGAATTTGTAGTAGAGTCGTAGTACATTTTTTGGCAAAATCCTCTAAAAATATCCAGAAGAATTGCATCAGGATTTTTGTTAGAATCTTCCATTGAATTTCCGAAAGAATCTTCGAGAATTTCGATTCGAATTTGATTTTCAGGATTTCAAAAGTAATCCTTAAGGAGATAAACGCAAACTCACATACAGATTTATGCAAATATTCCAATAAGATGTCCAGAAGAATCACAAAGGATATCCGAAAGAATCTCAGATACAGTATGGCCCATAAAAAAATGCGAAAATCGTCATATCATGTTTAATGGTAGTTTTTACATAGAAAATGTGAATGAAACATAAATTTTATTCATTACTTGTATTGATTAATCTATTTAGACTCAGTGATTTGCTTTGGACATGATTTTAATCTGTTATTTTCACCTCTCCAGAGAGGAATTGGAAGCATACCTTCAAATTTTATCATGCGGACGTCGAGTTCAATATCTGTGTGATGAAAGCTTCTAAAACATCAACGATGGCGTGAGATTCTTCACAGGCCTTGTCTCCAGCATACGCCCATATCAAATGATAGAATTTGTTCATACCTGGGTCATTGGAGACTTAAACATATTTTCGAAAAAACGGCTCATTTTGTAGAGCTTTGACTGAACCTTAATAGAAGTGTGATAAGCGGCTCCATTTTGCTCAAAACCTATGAGCTAGTATTGATATAAGTTGTCTCTAACCAAAGGAACGAATTTCATCCTCAAAAATCTGTTATAGGCCTCAATATGTATTTTTTATTCAACTTTAACAAAAAATAAAGGCTTATCAAACCTATAAGACGCAAATGCCCTCAAAACTATGACCCTGGCAAAATATTTTATTGTGACCATAAAAGACACGTTTTCTAAGAACTCCTCTATCCTCTGATACCAAACAAACTAAAGTTTACAACAATTAAGTGTGATTTTTGAAGGTGGAAAGTTTATCACCAGAGTATACGACAATCAGACGCTGTTTCAAGTTTTGTGCGAAAAAAACCTTTGAACTTCTTTGCTTTATTACATTATTTGAGACAGTAAGAAAAATATGACAAAAATTGTCCTGGATAGCGAAGTTATGTCAGAATATACTACAATAATCAGAAATTACATTTACTAGCAAAAACAATGAAAATAACGCTTGTGGATGCTATATTCACGTTCTAACAATTTTCGCATTTTTTTATGGGCCATACTGTATAGTACCGGAATGCTAACGATGTTTTTTAGATGAGTTCAAAAGCGATATCTGTAAGTATTCTGTGATTTCCAGAAGAACTTAGAGAAAAATCAGAAATCATCTTTAGATTTCCAGAACAATCCCAGAGAAGTTTTGAAAGATTCATAAGTGATTTAAGGAAGAATCCCAGGAGATCAATATTTACAAGTAATTATAATAAACAAGTATTTATGGAACAATAACAATTTTAATTTATCGCCATAATTGAACGACAATTTTAATTAGAATGTGCATCCACCACATCATCCCTCTCAGAAGGATTATGATTCTAAATATTTTTTTTGTGGTGATTCAGAATTGTAATCACATACTAGTTTAATTGTATGTGGTGTCATTCAATATTTAAAATAAGATTAGTTAAGCCGAACATGTTGATCCTTCGACATGAACCAACGAGCATTGCTTGAAATAATGAGATTTTTTCGATTACTTTGATTACTGATTTCTTTTTCTGAGGATCTTCTAAAAGTTACTTTCAAATGATTCCGAAAATCCCGTTTGAAATTATTCCATGAATCTTTCTGCAGTTCATCTGGACATAGGAATTATTCTGGAAAATATTCATGAAATCTTCTGGATGTCTGTGAATATCCTTTACATCTTTCAGGGATTCTGGCGAAATAACTTCTGGGATTCTTTTGAATATCACTGTAATTTGGATTTAGAATTCTCATGGGATTATTTCAGATATTAACGATAATCCTTCATACAGAAGTGATGTTTCTGTGAATCGAATCGCCTTGGAATTCTTCTGGAAATCCTTCTATAATCCCAAAACAATTCTCAGAAAATTTTTCAGAAGGATATTTTTAAGAATCTCAATGGAATTTCTGAAAAATACCAGAACGATTTACGGTTGAATCTCACGAAAACTTCCGGTGGAATTCTTGAATGATATCCGGAAGAATGACAGTCGTATTTTTGGATGAATCTTAGCAGGTTTTACAGCACAATCCCAGCAAAATTTATTGAAAAATTTAGAATAGAAAGATATCCGAAAAAAAAAACTCCAACAGGATTTTTGTAAGAGTCCCAGGAGAATTTCAAAGATATTGGCATAAAAATCTCAGTTGAATTTCTTGAAGAATTTCAGAAAGATTTCCGAAACCATCTCAAGTCATTTTTGGAAGAATACCAGAGGCATTCTCATAAGAATACCAGAAGTATTTCCGGATAAAAATCTAGAGTTATTTTCGGAGGAATTCTCGAAATATTTCTAGTAGAGTCGTACATTTTTTGATAAAATCCTCTTTAAATATCCAAATGGATTGCATCAGGATTTATGGTAAAATCTTCCATAGTATTTCGAAAACAATTTTCAAGAATTTCAAAGAATTTTATTTCCTGGATTTCAAAAGTAATCCTTAAGGAGATACACGCAAAATCACATACAGAGTTCTGCAAAAAAATCCAAAAAGATGTCCAGAATAATCGCAATGGGATATCCGAAAGAATCTCAGAAGTAATACCGGAATGGTAACGTTTTTTTTTTTTTTGATGAATCCCAAAGCGATATCTGGAAGAAAATTCAGAAATAATCTCAAGATTTTCAGCAAAACAATCCCAGAGAGGATTTGAAGGATTCATGAATGATTTAAGGAAGAATCCCGGGAGACGCTCCCAAAGAATTCTAGAGTACTTTCTGGAACATTTTTTTTTTCATATGATTTATATATAAATATACTTTGATTCAAATATATTTCTTGTGTAGCATTAAGTTTAACTACAGACATAGCTCGTAACATCAATAATAAATTAAATTTATAAATCTTTTAAACACATCCAAATTAAATAACAGTTCAAAGAGTAAAATACCATTCTCATGAGTTTTTGAGAGTCATATGGTCGGTGTTTAGACAGACCAGACTAGATGAATTTTGGAGCTCTAAGGATACGTAAAAAACTCCATCAATTTTAAATCTTCCATGTTATTTTGATACAAATGTATCATCAAATAGATAAGTTCCATTATTACAGTAAATATCTATAATATTTTGATGTTTCACATGTTTGGGGTACATTTTTCTTACTCGATTGAAAAAAAACACTTGGTTCAGTCTGTCTGAACACCGACCATATCTATGTTTGCTATTTGATATTTAAATACTTGAATTGTGCTGTATCAATATTTACAGGTAATTATAATAAATAAGTATGTATAGAACAATAACAATTTTAATTTATCCCCATAATTGAACGACAATATTAATTAGAATGAGCCATCATCCCTCTCAGGAGAATTTTGATTCCCAATATTTTTTTTTTCGGTGGTTCAGAATTGAAAATATCAAAAGTCTATTGTAATCACATCCTTTTTGTTCAACTGCATGTGGTGTTATTCGATATTTAAAATAAGATTCGTTAAGCCGAACATGTTGATCCTTCCACAAGAACCAACAACAAGCATTGCTTATGTTAAGAGATTTTATCGTAATGCACAACCAGCCTAAACGTTCTCCCCCTTTTGTATATGTACTAATTATAATTTCAAATTATTTTAATTAAATTAGTTGTGTTGTCTACTATTGTACACGGCAATATGTTTCAAAATAAGTGGAGCTGCTTTTAAAACAAACTTTAACATCGATCAACCAAACCATAGAATATCCAATAGCGAAAAAATAATAATAATAACCGATCATTGCAAATCGAGCCGAACTGGCACTCTTTCCGTGCGCACGCGCTCTGTCCGTGCGCACGCGCTTTCTGCAGAGCTGTCAAACAGACTTTTGTGCCTTCCTTCTTTCGCTCTCCTTCAACTCAACAACTCAGCACGATCCACCTCGCGGTGGATTGGTGAGCTGTCTGGTTGTTGCAGATGAACACTTATCGTGTAGCGTGACATCATCATTGACAGTAAGCGTGCAACTCACCAGACAAACGATAGGTGTAATTAACAACTGCGCTATGGACACGTAAATAACACGGCACCGCTCAAACGTCAGATAGTGAACTCGTGCATCGGTCCATACGGTTACCATTCATTAAAATAATTTATGCTCCAGGAAAATACTTGCGTTCTGTATCATAAGGGCGTATCTATAGTGATCGATTTCTCTTGATCGATTTTCTGTTTCACTAATTACTTGGCTATTATCGTTCTTCGTCTTCCTGCATCGTAAAATGTTCCGAAAATCGATTGAATTTCGAGTGCTATTGCAAAGAAAAAGTCGATAAGGAGAAATCGATCACTGCAGACAGATACGCCCGTATGATACAAAACGCGAGATATAATTTCAAGCTGGTGAGAAGATTTCAAACTGGGGGTGAGTTGAAAGATCCTAGAATGTGCAATGTAGATCAGATCCTCCGCTCCGCTCCGCTGATTCCTCCACACCAGCACAATAGGGGCACGCAGGAGATTCTATGCAGGTACTGTCTAAAGCAACCATGTCCTGACAGAAACTACGTCAGGTGGAAGTTCACTTCCCCATGGTTTCTTCCATACCAATCTGACACATTTGGTATTAACCGATGGGTCCATCTACCCTTAGTGGAGTTATCCCATTCCTATTGCCAGCTTCTGAGCGTTTCCTCTTTACACGTGTCGCGGACTCCTCTGTGTAGCATCCACCCTAGCTACACCACTGGCTGTCTGGTACAGCAATGGATTCGTATCAATAAAAGAAACAGTTTATCTTCTGACTGCACACCCGAACAGACGCGCATTTCATTACGTATCGATAACCGTACCACAGTCTCGGTCATAAATCGTTAATTAACCGTTTAGAACCCAATCTCCCACAAGATATTACAGTGGCGACGAGGTGGAGATTTGTTTTCGCGTCCCGGGAAGTGCAAATCAGTGCAAGTTACCCGGTTTGCCAGTGATTTCTGGACGATTTTCACCGGGGAGAAGTTGACTGCGAGCGAGCCATTCATCCCGTTGGATTCACTTTTGCCGACGGAGGAAAGCAACAGTTTGCGCTGCGCGATACTGGCAGTACCTACACTGCAGGAGTTGGTTTGGTTTTACTTTGCACAGGTTTGCTGCAAAAACCGTAAGTTTTTCTCAAAAGTGGAAATAACTAGAGAAAACTTGTTTTATTTTGCATGCCGTTTGTGTGTTTAAAGTGAGTTTATGAGCCATTTTCTTCTGCCTAGCAAGCAAAGAATTTGTGTTTCATTTTATTTTCCCGTACTTCCCGGCTTTGTGTGTACATAATAAAAATTAAATCAATCACAGCCGAAGTGTTTGTCACGTACGAGGAGTTTGTTTCGCCAACATTGTAGTGTGTTGCGCCAAAGTTTGTTTGCAACAAAGTTTGTATCGCGAGAAATTTGTTTGTAGCGAGAAATTGTTGCGTTGGTTTATGCTCATGTTTGATAGCAACTGAAGTTTATGCTAAGCTGTGATGTTAAAGTCACCAAAATAGCTTTGGTGAGCGAATTTGACGGATAGCGCCGACAATTTTTGTCGCATAGGATTCATCGAATGTAGCGCGGTTGTTGCACCATGGCCAGATTCATTTCCCGAGCGCGTGCACGGAAAGAAATAACAATTGTGATTTAAAAAAAACAGTAGCGGAAAATCAACTGATGATCATTGTCGTTCTACTATTATCAAACATTTTAATAAAAATAAAATGCTTTTAGAAGTGCGCAGCAATGCTAAATCGGTCTGATGTATTCTGCGCAGTTCATATGTATTTTCCACACGTTTTCCTATAATTGTTTTTAATCCACTTCGATACCGTCAATCCGCCCCCAAACTGGATGGCGTACACTCAGCTTAAGGTGATTATAAAACGAAGCCAAACAAGGGCACAAGACTGAAGAACCTGACAACAGTTTGCGTTGAAAACCAATCAATCTGCTTGCTTGCTGGTGGTGACTAATGGGATAAATTTTCAACGGTGAGAGCTGTTTGGTTCTCAAGTCTTGTGCTTTTGAAAATTTGAGGTGTGGCTTTGTTCTATAATCACCTTAACGCAATTTATAATTAAGTATTGAGTTGTAAATATTAGTATATATTAGTTGTGTTGCTAGAGGACATCTTGAAAATTCACTGAGATTCTTTCAGAAACCCTTCTGAAATTATTATATGTAGTTATTTCTTTGATCGCTCTGATTTTTCCAATAACCTCCTTGGGACTTCCTATTGGACTATCCCAGAAACCCATCTTGGGTTATTATTTATCTTGGGAAATCCTTTCAGGATTCTGCTGTAAAATTCTGGAATTCTGCCGAAAATGATTTAATGATTGCTTTCCAGTGTAATGGAATCTATTTTAAAAATCTGAATTCGGGGATTCTCACAAAATTTCTCGGGATTTCTTCTGGAAATCCAATCAAAATTATTATTTAAATTCTGATATTTTCCTCGTAATTCTTCAGTATTTCTTCCGTGAAACTCTTTGAAAGTTCTTCAAAATCCCTTTGAGATTCTTTCCGAAAAATGTCTTAGATTATACCTATTATTCTAGAATACTCTCGGAAAGACGCCTGAGACTATAATCAAAAAAATCTATTATTTCACTTCACTTTCTTCCGTGCAAATTCTTGGGATTCTTTCGGAAATTCCTCTGGAATTCTTTTGTAAATCCCAATGGAATTCTCCCAGAAATCCCTGTGGAATTTTTCCGAAAATCCTGCTAAGAAACTTCCAGATGACGGGGATTTTTTTAAATCTTTATTTATGGAAATCATCCGAAAATTCCTCTGTAATTGTTTGTAAATCCTCCTTATATTCTTACAGAAATCCTTCTTATATTCTTACAGATTTATTGCTATTGATTTTATTGTTTCTGCCTGAGATAATTTTGTATATCCAGAATTATTCCGAAAATTCCTTCGTGATTCTTTAGAATTTTTTTCTAAGATTTTTTGAGAAAAAAAAAAACTCTGCGATTCTTCTGGAAATTCATAAGGAAGTGTTTTTGATTTTTTTCGTGATTTATCATTGATTTTCCTTGAAAATTTTCTTAAATCCTTGGCAGAATTTTCTGAAAATCCCTCTTGACTTCAAATGGAAATCCTCCAAGAAAACTACCGGACAGTCACTGGGACTTTAAAAAAATACCTATGAGATTCTTTGATTACTGATTTCTTTTTCTGAGCATCTTTTGAAAGTGACTTTTAAATGGTTCTGGAAATTCCATTTGAAATTATTCCGTAAATCTTTCTGGAGCTCTTCTGGACATCGTAATTATTCTGGAAAATATTCATGAAATCGTCTGGATGTCTGTGACTTTTCATTGAATCTTCAGGGGCTCTTGCGAAGTAACTTCTGGGATTCTTTTGGATATCACTGTAAAAAACATTCAAAATCCATTCGAAATTCTCCTGAGATTGTTTCAGGAATTTACGAGAATCCTTAAAATAATTCCTTTAGAAATCTCCCTGATAATATTTTAGTGATTTCTCTGTGGTTCTTCTGTAAATCGACCTGGGATTCTTCCGGAAATCCTCCTTTAATTCCAAAGCAATTTCCAGAACAATTTTCAGAAGGATATTTTTAAGAATCCTGTATATTTTTCCCTAAGAATCTCAATGTATTTAAACAAAATACCAGGACAATTTACGGTTGAATCCCACAAAAACTTCCGGTGGAATTCTTGTCGACTTCCAGTCGTATTTCCAGATGAATTTCGGCAGGTTTTACGGAAGAATCCCAGCAGAATTTCTTGAAAAATTCCAGTAAAATTTCTGGAAGAATCTTTGAAAGATGTTTTGAAGTCCTCCAGCAGGATAACAGAAAGAAATCTGGGGGTATTGTAGAAGAATTTCCGAAAGAATCCTAGAGAGATAGTCGAAATAATAACAGTTTTCTTGAAAAATTCAGGAAACTCCCAGAGTCTAGAGGTAATTCGGGAAGAATTTCTGCAAGAATCCTTAACAGAAGGATTTGAAGTATCCTTAGAAAGATTTTCGAAAGTATCCCAGAAGGCTTCCCGAAAGAATGCTAGAAAGATATCTGGAAGATTTTCTACAGGATTTTTGGAAGAGTCCCAGACAAATTTCAAGAATATGGACGTAAAAATCTCAGTGGCATTTCTAGAATAATTTCAGAAAGATTTTCGGAAGCATCCTCGAAAGTATTCTAAAGGGATTCCGAAAGCATCTCAGGTGATTTCCGGAAGAATACCAGAGGTATTCTCATAATAATCCCAGAAGTATTTCCGGAAAAGGCCAGAGTTATTTTCGGAGGAACTCTCGACGAATTTGTAGTAGAGTCGTAGTACATTTTTTGGCAAAATCCTCTAAAAATATCCAGAAGAATTGCATCAGGATTTTTGTTAGAATCTTCCATTGAATTTCCGAAAGAATCTTCGAGAATTTCGATTCGAATTTGATTTCCAGGATTTCAATTTCAGGAGATAAACGCAAACTCACATACAGATTTATGCAAATATTCCAATAAGATGTCCAGAAGAATCACAAAGGATATCCGAAAGAATCTCAGATATAGTACCGGAATGCTAACGATGTTTTTTAGATGAGTTCAAAAGCGATATATGTAAGCATTCTGTGATTTCCAGAAGAACTTAGAGAAAAATCAGAAATAATCTTTAGATTTCCAGAACAATCCCAGAGAGGTTTTGAAGGATTCATAAGTGATTTAAGGAAGAATCCCAGGAGGGAAATTCCATAGAATTCTGGAGTAATTTCTGGACCAATGTCTTTTTATATGCTGTATCAATATTTACAAGTAATTATAATAAACAAGTATTTATGGAACAATAACAATTTTAATTTATCGCCATAATTGAACGACAATTTTAATTAGAATGGGCATCCACCACATCATCCCTCTCAGAAGGATCGTGATTCTAAATATTTTTTTGCGGTGATTCAGAATTGTAATCACTTCTTCTTCTTCTTTCTGGCGTTACGTCCCAACTGGGACAAAGCCTGCTTCTCAGCTTAGTGTTCTTATGAGCACTTCCACAGTTATTAACTGAGAGCTTTCTATGCCAATTGACCATTTTTGCATGTGTATCTCGTGTGGCAGGTACGAAGATACTCTATGCCCTGGGAAGTCGAGAAAATATCCAACCCGAAAAGATCCTCGACCGGTGGGATTCGAACCCACGACCCTCAGCTTGGTCTTGCTGAATATCTGCGCGTTTACCGCTACGGCTATCTGGGCCCCCAATAGTCACATACTAGTTTAATTGTATGTGGTGTCATTCAATATTTAAAATAAGATTCGTTAAGCCGAACATGTTGATCCTTCGACATGAACCAACGAGCATTGCTTGAAATAATGAGATTTTTTCGATTACTTTGATTACTGATTTCTTTTTCTGCGGATCTTCTAAAAGTTACTTTCAAATGATTCCGAAAATCCCGTTTGAAATTATTCCATGAATCTTTCTGCAGTTCATCTGGACATCGGAATTATTCTGGAAAATATTCATGAAATCTTCTAGTTGTCTGTGAATATCCTTTAAATCTTTCAGGGATTCTGGCGAAATAACTTCTGGGATTCTTTTGAATATCACTGTAATTTGGATTTAGAATTCTCATGGGATTATTTCAGATATTAACGATAATCCTTCATACAGAAGTGATGTTTCTGTGAATCGCCTTGGAATTCTTCTGGAAATCCTTCTATAATCCCAAAACAATTCTCAGAAAATTTTTCAGAAGGATATTTTTAAGAATCTCAATGGAATTTCTGAAAAATACCAGAACGATTTACGGTTGAATCTCACGAAAACTTCCGGTGGAATTCTTGAATGATATCCGGAAGAATGACAGTCGTATTCTTGGATGAATCTCAGCAGGTTTTACAACACAATCCCAGCAAAATTTATTGAAAAATTTAGAATAGAAAGATATCCGAAAAAAAAAACTCCAACAGGATTTTTGTAAAAGTCCCAGGAGTATTTCAAAGATATTGGCATAAAAATCTCAGTGGAATTTCTTGAAGAATTTCAGAAAGATTTCCGAAAGCATCTCAAGTCATTTTTGGAAGAATACCAGAGGCATTCTCATAAGAATACCAGAAGTATTTCCGGATAAAAATCTAGAGTTATTTTCGGAGGAATTCTCGAAGAATTTCTAGTAGAGTCGTACATTTTTTGATAAAATCCTCTTTAAATATCCAAATGGATCGCATCAGGATTTATGGTAAAATCTTCCATAGTATTTCGAAAACAATTTTCAAGAATTTCAAAGAATTTAATTTCCTGGATTTCAAAAGTAATCCTTAAGGAGATAAACGCAAAATCACATACAGAGTTCTGCAAAAAAATCCAAAAAGATGTCCAGAATAATCGCAATGGGATATCCGAAAGAATCTCAGAAGTAATACCGGAATGGTAACGTTTTTTTTTTGGATGAATCCCAAAGCGATATCTGGAAGAAAATTCAGAAATAATCTCAAGATTTTCAGCAGAACAATCCCAGAGAGGATTTGAAGGATTCATGAATGATTTAAGGAAGAATCCCGGGAGACGCTCCCAAAGAATTCTAGAGTACTTTCTGGAACATTTTTTTTTTCATATGATTTATATATAAAAATACTTTGATTCAAATATATTTCTTGTGTAGCATTAAGTTTAATTACAGACATAGCTCGTAACATCAATAATATATTAAATTTATAAATCTTTTAAACACATCCAAATTAAGTAACAGTTCAAAGAGTAAAATACCATTCTCATGAGTTTTTGAGAATCATATGGTCGGTGTTTAGACAGACCAGACTAGATGAATTTTGGAGCTCTAAGGATACGTAAAGAACTCCATCAATTTTAAATCTTCCATGTTATTATGATACAAATGTATCATCAAATAGATAAGTTCCATTATTACAGTAAATATCTATAATATTTTGATGTTTCACATGTTTGGGGTACATTTTTCTTACTCGATTGAAAAAAACACTTGGTTCAGTCTGTCTGAACACCGACCATATCTATGTTTGCTATTTGATATTTAAATACTTGAATTGTGCTGTATCAATATTTACAGGTAATTATAATAAATAAGTATGTATAGAACAATAACAATTTTAATTTATCCCCATAATTGAACGACAATATTAATTAGAATGAGCCTCCCCCACATCATCCCTCTCAGGAGAATTTTGATTCCCAATATTTTTTTTGCGGTGGTTCAGAATTGAAAATATCAAAAGTCTATTGTAATCACATCCTTTTTGTTCAATTGCATGTGGTGTTATTCGATATTTAAAATAAGATTCGTTAAGCCGAACATGTTGATCCTTCCACAAGAACCAACAATAAGCATTGCTTATGTTAATAGATTTTATCGTAATGCACAACCAGCCTAAACGTTCTTCCCCTTTTGTATATGTACTAATTATAATTTCAAAATATTTTAATTAAATTAGTTGTGTTGTCTACTATTGTACACGGCAATATGTTTCAAAATAAGTGGAGCTGCTTTTAAAACAAACTTGAACATCGATCAACCAAACCATAGAATATCCAATAGCGAAAAAATAATAATAATAACCGATCATTGCAAATCGAGCCGAACTGGCGCTCTTTCCGTGCGCACGCGCTCTGTCCGTGCGCACGCGCTTTCTGCAGAGCTGTCAAACAGACTTTTGTGCCTTCCTTCTTTCGCTCTCCTTCAACTCAACAACTCAGCACGATCCACCTCGCGGTGGATTGGTGAGCTGTCTGGTTGTTGCAGATGAACACTTATCGTGTAGCGTGACATCATCATTGACAGTAAGCGTGCAACTCACCAGACAAACGATAGGTGTAATTAACAACTGGACTCTAGTGTTGAGCAACAAAATTGTTTGGTTTGTTTGTGTGTTTCACGTTTCGTTGATAAAGTTTGTCGTTGCATGTTGCATACGATCGTTTCGAAACAGTTGAAAAGTGTTTAGTTTGACACAGTAGCAGTTTATGTTTTGCACTGTGGGACAAATTGTTTCAAAATTGGACAAAAAAAAGTTTTGCAAAAAAGTTTTTAAATTTTTGCGTTTGTTTAGTCAACTGTTTGTTGTGATCAAGTTTATTCGATTGTTACACTGAAAGAAATTTGTAGTTGAATTTCGTGTAATAGTTTGTCGAATCGTTTTCAGTTTTTCGTCGTTTTTCATCGCTGTCAGTATGCCGTTGGTGAATCATATCGAGCCGTATGTACCCGGCACGATTCCGTTTAGCCAGTACTTGGAGCAGATGGAATGGGTGTTCATCGACAACAAGATGGCGGATGCGAATGAGCAGAAAGCATCGTTTCTGGCGGCATGCGGAAAGGAGGTGTACAGCGAGTTGAAGCTTTTGTTTCCTGGAAAGGATTTGAAGACGGTGTCATTCAAGGAAATCACCGATTCTTTGAAGAAGCGTACGACAAGACTGAAAGCGACATGATCCAACGTTTTAAGTTTTATCAACGAGTTCAAGGCCCTACTGAAAGTGCGGAAGATTTCATTTTAGCTGTGAAGCTGCAAGCGGAGTTGTGTGAGTTTGGCGAGTTTAAGGACATCGCAATCCGTGACAAGCTTGTGTGTGGCATTCGCGATCCGGATGTGCAACAGCGTTTGTTTGATGAGGAAGCTTTGACACTTGCGAAAGCGGAGAAGATTATCATCAACAGGGAGCTAGCTGGAGCGAACCGAAAGCTAGTTTCTCGTGAATCCGGTCGAGTGAGTGTGTTGAACAGGCTTGGTAAGAGGCAAGAGCCAACAGTTTCACGTGCGAGATCCCGTGGTAGGAGTCGTGGACCAAGTAATCGGTATAGGAGCCGTAGTCGATCAGTTTCGTTTGACCGTATAAATCGTTCTTCATCACGATCACGGAAGTTTCGCTGCAATTTCTGTGGCAGAGATGGTCACACGCGTCGCTTCTGCTACGACTTGAAGAGCAAAGAGAAGAAATCTGTGAAGTTTGTCGATTCTCCAGCAGCAAAGCCGAAGTTTGCGTCGTCGGTTGAACAGATCTGTCTCGGATGACGAGGATATGGAGTGTTTGTTGATCTCTTCCATCGGGAAAATCAACGAACCGTGTTTCCGATCCGTTTTGATCAAGGGTATCCGTGTCGAAATGGAGATAGACTGTGGAGCTGCAGTTTCTGTCGTCAGCAAGGAGACGTACGAGGGAGAATTCGGCGATATACCATTGCAGAAGTGTACGAGGAAGTTAGCGGTGATCAACGGAAGTCGTTTGGTGGTCGAAGGACAGATTCCAGTGCAAGTTGAGTTGAACGGAAGACGGAAATCCGTTAAACTGGTTGTTTTGCGCTGCGGAAGTTCGTTTACACCGTTGCTTGGACGTGATTGGCTGGATATATTTTTCCCTGAATGGAGGAATGCGTTTGGCAGTGGTACAAACCTGAACCAGCTGTCGTTGCCGACTTCAGAGGAGCGTGTCGTGAATGATATTCAAAGTAAGTTTGCCAATGTTTTTGATAAGTCTTTGTTTACTCCGATAAAAGGTTTTGAGGCAGATCTAGTGTTGAAGAAAGGTGCAGCACCGGTTTTTAAGCGTGCGTATGACGTTCCATTGCGTTTAAAGGACAAAGTTGTTAAACATTTGGAAAGTTTGGAAAAAGATGGCGTCATAACACCGATAGATGCGAGTGAGTGGGCATCGCCGGTGATCGTTGTAGTGAAGAAAGATGGCGGAATCAGGATGGTGATCGACTGCAAGGTTTCAATCAACAAGGTGATCATCCCGAATACCTATCCGTTACCGTTAGCACAATACATGTTTGCTTCACTAGCTGGTGCTAAAGTGTTTTGTTCCTTAGATCTGACCGGAGCGTATACACAGTTGTTGTTGTCTAAAAAGTCAAGAAAAATCATGACAATTAATACGATCAAAGGTTTGTTTTCGTATAATCGTTTGCCACAAGGTGCTTCTTCAAGTGCTGCTATTTTTCAACGTGTAATGGATCAAGTTTTGGAAGGCATTGATGGTGTTTATTGCTACTTAGACGATGTTTTAATAGCGGGTGAG
Organism: Aedes aegypti; assembly: GCF_002204515.2. Taxonomy (NCBI): domain Eukaryota; kingdom Metazoa; phylum Arthropoda; class Insecta; order Diptera; family Culicidae; genus Aedes; species Aedes aegypti. The sequence goes on along the minus strand of NW_018736379.1, from coordinate 19,086 downwards.
GATTATGAGGACTGTTTGAGAAAGCTTTATTTGGTTTTAGAGCGACTTTCTAATGCCAATATAAAAGTTAGTTTGCAAAAATGCAAGTGGTTTGTGACAAGTTTGCCATTTCTGGGTCATGTGTTGACTGATAAAGGTTTGTTGCCGTGTCCAGAGAAGGTCGAGACGAATCGTAGAGCCAAGGTTCCGAACAACGTCACCGAGCTCAAGGCATTTTTGGGTTTGATAAATTACTACGGTAAGTTTATCCCTAATTTATCCTCACGTTTAAGCTGTTTGTATCGTTTACTCAAAAAGACGTTAAGTTTGTCTGGACCGATGAGTGTTGTCGTGTGTTTGATCAAAGTAAGCAATCGTTGTTGTCTTCAAAACTTTTAGTGTTTTTCGATCCAAAAAAGCCTGTCGTTGTTGTGACAGATGCTAGCAGTTATGGGTTAGGTGGCGTGATAGCTCATGAAATCAATGGAGAAGAGAGGCCCATTAGTTTTACCTCCTTCAGTTTAACGAAAGCACAAAAATCCTACCCAATTTTACACTTGGAAGCGTTGGCCGTTGTGAGCACAATAAAAAAGTTTCATAAGTTTTTGTTTGGACAGAAGTTTACTGTGTATACCGACCACAAGCCGTTGATAGGCATATTTGGCAAAGAAGGCAAAAATTCGTTGTTTGTGACGCGTCTGCAGAGATATGTAATGGAACTGAACATCTACGATTTCGACATTGTTTACAGACCGTCATCAAAAATGGGCAATGCAGATTTTTGCTCAAGGTTTCCTTTACCAGTTGAAGTGCCAGTTTCATTGCAACAGGAGTTTATCAAAAGTTTGAATGTTTACGAGGAAACTCATCAAACATTTGGATCATGTTTTAATTGCAAAAGAGTCAGAACAAGACGAGTTTATCCAAAGAGTTGTTTCATACATGAGGCATGGTTGGCCAAAAAAGTTGGAACGTTGTTTGTTGGACGTTTATGCACAACATCAAGATCTCGAACTGGTCGATGGTTGTTTATTGTATGTACCAGGATCGTGTGTTTATTCCTGCTAGTTTGCAAAAGCAGTTGATGAAGTTGTTGCATCGGAATCACTCAGGAATCACCAAAATCAAGCAGATGGCAAGAAGGACAGTTTACTGGTATGGCATGAACAGTGACATTGAAAGTTTCGTCAAATCATGTAGTGTGTGTTGCCAGATGAATGCAGTTGCAAAGCCAGTTTCAAGTTCCAGTTGGATTCCTACAACAAAACCGTTTACCCGTATCCATGCAGATTTTTTCTACTCCGACAAGAAGGTTTTCCTGGTCATTGTGGACAGTTTTTCAAAATGGATTGAAGTTGAGTATATGAAGTTTGGAACAGATGTCAGGAAAGTCATTTCAAAGTTTATGAGCGTTTTCGCTAGGTTTGGGTTACCTGACGTAGTTGTTACTGATGGCGGACCACCGTTTAGCTCGAAAGAGTTTATCGTTTTCTTCGAGAAACATGGAGTGAAGGTGATGAAGAGTCCACCGTACAACCCATCGAGCAACGGTCAAGCGGAGCGCATGGTCAGAGTAGTGAAGGAAGGTTTAAAGAAGTTTCTTTTGGATCCGGATATGATTGGTTTGAGTACTGAAGACATGGTTTCGTACTTCTTGTTTGGTTACCGGAATACTTGTTTGGAAGATGGACATTCGTTTCCGTCCGAGAGATTGTTTAGTTTTAAGCCTAAGACGCTGTTGGATTTAATCCATCCAAAGAATAGTTTTAAACATCATTCGACGAAGCCCAAGGAAGTGGATAAGCGTGTTGTATATAGTCCTAGTCGTAAGAAACATGACTGGATCGACAAGCTGCGTCCTGGAGATACTGTTTATTATAAAAATTTCAGACCTACGGATATTAGACGATGGTTAGAAGCCAAATTTCTCAGACGTATCTCATCAAATGTTTTTCAGGTTTCCGTTGGAGGGAGAGTCTACTCTGCTCACCGAAATCAGCTCAAGCTGGTTGGCACCCCAAAGCGCCGAGGTTTGTTCTTGGGGAGGAGCGAGAGGAACTAACGCAGAAAACGAAGTAGAGAGGACGATGACGATGACGATAGGTTTAGCGACGACGACGAAGAGGACTTTTACGGTTTTCCTTCGGATTCTTTCATCTACAGTGACGGGGGCGGTCGTAACGGTGTTTCAAGCCGTAGTCCTGAAGCGGAGGTTGGTGTTCCGCGCCGTCGAAGTGCGTTACACGTGGAGGAGGATCTACGGAGATCGTCGAATTTGCCGGTTGAGGAGGTCGAACCGCAGGCTGGTCCGTCACATCGAGCTGTGTGCCAGTCGTCACCATCGAAGAATCGACAAGAAAATGTCAGGCGTTCTAAGCGACCTAAGCGGCTGAAGAAAGATGTCGAATATGTGTATTATTGAACAGTTGTGTTTGTTTTACGCCATGGAGGCGTTCTAATGAACTAGTTTATCGGTAGTTATGTTTTGCCGAGTTCAAAAGTTTTCGGTAGTTCAGTTTTACCGTTCGTTTTAAATGTAGACGGCAGTGAAGTTTAGCCGTAGTTTTGTTGAAAGTTTCCGGCAGTCGAGTTTTGCCGAGAGTCAGTAGATTGCGGCAGTCAGGTTTTGCTGCATTGTCAATTGTAAATATGTTTTGAACTAAAAGGGGGAGAACTGTAGCATCCACCCTAGCTACACCACTCTCTGTCTGGTACAGCAGTGGATTCGTATCAATAAAAGAAACAGTTTATCTTCTGACTGCACACCCGAACAGACGCGCATTTCATTACGTATCGATAACCGTACCACAGTCTCGGTCATAAATCGTTAATTAACCGTTTAGAACCCAATCTCCCACAAGATATTACACTCTGGTACCCCTTTGATTGAAGCATTGAACATCTTCCTTGATGATGAGCCCGATGGGTGTCATCCCGGCTATGATGCACACGGCCTCTTTAGATACCGTCCGGTATGCACTTGCTACTAAGCACATTATCCTGTACGTGCTTTCCAACCGTTTTAGATTTCTGCTCGTTCTAAGCGCTTTTGACCAAATTGGTTCTCCATACCTTAGTATGGATAGCGCCACGCTTGTCAGTAGCTTGCATTTGCTGGTAATTACAGCAGAGCCGTTAGACATCATCCTCGAAAGAGCCGCTATAGCCATAGCCATGCCATTTTACGTGACTAGCAAAGCCGAGCTTGTCATCGATCATTACCTAAAGATGCCCAAGGGATCGATTGAATTCGATGGTGCAATCACCTACCGAGATAAGCATCCGTTGCTCGGACTTGCGGTTGTTGACCACCACCATCTCAGTCTTGTGACGGGCCAGTCCTAGTTTCCTAGACTACATCCATTCCTCAACTATGGAAATAGAGTGCGCTGCTGTCAACTCTACTTCCTCCATCGATTCACCCTAGACCACTAGGGTGATATTGTGTATTTTTTTCACTACTGAACTGCGAAGTGCGGCCTCAAAAGTGCGAAAATGCGAATTAAACGGCGGGATTGCATCGAAACATGTTGATGTCTTCAGAGCACTTATTCTTTGGATTGCGAAGAATAAGTCCGCTGAAGATATCGACTCGATTAGAGGCGATCGCGCACTTTTATTAGCGTTTCTGCACAAATGCGAAATGCGCAATATCGTCGGCGAAGCCAACAATCTTAACACCCGTCGGAAAGGGTCAGTCTCTGTACGTCATCGTACATCGCATTCCATAACAGCGAGCCCAAGATTGAACCTTGAGGTACTCCCGCGGTGATTCGAACGCTTTTCTGCCCCTTCTCTGTATCATACAGTAGAATCCTACCATCAAAATAGCTTTTTAGAAGCTTACACAACTGCACCGGTACCTTGAGGCGGTGAAGCGCGTGTGCTATTGCTTCCCAGCTGGCGCTGTTGAACGCATTCTTCACATCCAGAGTCACAACCGGATGCCGCTCCTTTTATGCTCAATTGCCACCTAAGCTGTCTGAACGACCGTCTGGATGGCGTCCAGAGTAGATTTACTTTTTCTGAATCCAAACTGGTTGTTGGACAGGCCGTCCGCACTTTCCGTATACGGTACTAGCCTGTTGAGAATCAACCTCTCCAATAAAGAAAAGCTCGTCGTATCTAGTAGACAGATAGGTTTGTACGCCGATGGGTCACCTGGTGGTTTCCCCGTCGCTTCCATTCATCCGGGAAGTTTCCTTGATCAATGCAGCGTTGTATCGTGGTTCTTCAACCTCTTTGACTCATGTGCACTCAAAATAATCCACACGTCATTGCTACGTGAAAACATACGTGGCTTTTTTCCATCGCACTTTTCACGTAGCACTTACGTGGATCATAGGTAACACAGAATGAACGCATGAACTAATGAACTTCATCCGTTTCACCGGAGTTTCACGTAGCAGCTACGTGAAATTTTTCGTAGTTTATACGCAGTCTTCCAATTGATTCTACACGATGTTCAAATACACATTATTAACATATTTTAATAGAAGCCATCTGGTTCTGCATCGGCATTTGGAAGCTTTTTTTCAATTTTCAGAGAAGTGAAATAAATTAGAGTTAAAAGCATGGATGATACTATCACTTTAGTCAATATAGCATTGTAGGTGGTAGCTGAATGGAAACACTGCATGATTTCCTGCTGCCGTATGTGCTTTGATCTTGCAAGTCGCAGTACAAGGATCGACGATATAGTCCAGTAGCAATCGAACATTCCTGGAGAATAGTGTAAAAAAAAACAATTTGTAAAGTTAGGAAATTAGAAAAATCACTTACAAACGCACGATTTGCTTTTGACAAAACAATTCATCCGCTGCCAGATTATTCCAAAACTGTTACGTTCTTGAAGTTTACGAAAAGGTCTTCCTGCTTACCGTTTCGCAAAATATTGCCAAAATGTATACCTAATCAATAAAATTGTCAATTAGTAGAGGATTATTCGGTATCTAAACCATATTTACCTTGGAATCGAGCGATTGAAATTATTCGGCAAACTAACTGAGCACCATCTTCATAAACGAGCACAATACAGAATGAACACAAAGTCTAGATGTCAGAGCTCATGTCAGAATGAATAAGTGTCTACGTGATTTTTACGTAAGAGTGATTAGCTCACCACAGTGGAAACTGCCGGGTCTCAATTTTGTGATTATATTTGGTCAGGTGATCATTACCTTAGTCAGGTAAAGTCAAGGCAAAATGAATTTGGATGAATCTACGTGATTTTTCACGTAACAATGACGTTTGGATTTTTTTGAGTGTGCCAAAATTTTCTAACAAATCTCGATTACTTTTTCAAATCGACGTAAGTAACATTCATACGGTTTTGAGAAAGTTAATTAAGAAAAATCACAACCTTTCTTCTAAAACTGTTTTAAAATGAATCCTCTTTTTAACATTTTTTACCGTGTATATCAGCTCGCGTTAAAACACTAGGTAGTTCCTATCATTTTTCACAAAAAATGTATGACAAAATGATTAGCCGTTTCAATCAGTTACGTACGACGTTTTTGTACCAGTGTAAAATCGACTCAAGTAGTGTTTTGTTTTGATTCGTGGTTAAGGGCTGATTTTTTTACCTTCGCTTAAGCCGTAAACCACGTTTACCCATATGATTAAACTAGGTTTAAGGCCTAAGCGGGGGTGAAGAAATCGGCCCTAAGCCACTTTGTCTCCAATACAACGGAGCGGCGAAAGTAGCGGTTAGGTTGCGAAAGTGAAGAATCTTACTTTCGTCGTTTTGTAAATCCAGAAATTAAACGTGTAGAATTAAAAAACGCTTAAATGTAGGCAATTTCCTAAGGAAATCCCTGATATCTAACAGAAATTTAATTATTTCAACCGTATGACCTAATTTGGTGTGAGTTTAGAAGATGAAATCGGGCTCGGGGATATATTTTAAGCATCCTTACAAACTTTACTTACTTTGAATAATGCCGTTGTCGTCGTCGCTACGTACATGTAAATGCATGCTAAAGCGATCAGTATCAACCTGAGAGTATCAACTTATCAAACAAAGAGCTTAAACTAATCAGCAACAGTTTTGTTGATGTTTTGATTTGGTAAGAAATTGTCGATCGAATCGAAATACGCACACAGAGAAAACTGCGAAAGTGCTACCGCGCCGCCCGATCCGAACAACAGGAACCTAAAGCCTGTCCACGTTAAATTTCGGACACCCAAATAATGGCAGCAAAAAAAAAGTTACTCATAATTCAACAAAAACAATTGTTTATTTCAGAATAAAAGAGTTATATCTACAAAATAAACAGTTGACAAGGATGTTAATACTTCTTTCTGTAAAATTCTCGAACTTTCTGTGGTACACCCGCCATCCGTGTCCGAAATTTATCGTGGACAGGCTTTATGTAGAACTTTTTTGGTCATTTCTCTCCATTGATAACTAATCAACCTAAATTATAATTGATGAATAAATAAATCAATTAATCAATTAATAGTAATAGATAAAGTGTCTCTGCTTGTAACTCTTTTACGTCGAATGCATTTTTGTAACCCGTTTTGTTTGAAATTGTGCTGAATTTCAAGCGCGTTCGCCACGGATACGACAAGTCAGCTGGATTTCCTTCGGCATGATGCTGACACGCTTCGCCTGGATCGCGCACAGGTTGGTATCCTCAAACAAACCGATCAGTTAGGCCACTCGCTTCTTGCAGGACCTTGACGGCCGAGCCCTGGAATCGCAGATTTGCCTCTACATTTCCCCGGATACTACGACGAAGCAGAAGAAGTTCTTCATGGTGCGGAACTTCTTCGAGTATCAAAAGGAGATCATGCCAATCATCGTGACTGGCAAGTTTAACATCGATTTGAGCAAAGAGGAAAACATGGAGCTCGCGGACTTCATGGAGAAGTGCCTCAACCTCAATGTGGACCTAACGTTCCACCGGAATATTTGTTTGGGAAGCAAGAGTTACCGCTCATGCTTCTTCTTCCATCGACCGATTCTAGCGGTGTTGAAGTGTTAACCGAACCAACCAAATAATAACACACAATGCCCATAATAGGTCAGAATTGACATGCAACAAATAGTATGAAAATTGATTGGATTTTTATCAGTAGAAAGTTCCTGACGGTCTCATGTCAATGTTATCCAACGTCAACTTGGCGGTTGTATCTCGGTAACAACCTCTTACTTTTTTGTGAGGAACAACAAATTACATTTTATTTATCGTAACAGTACAGAATTTAGTTTTTCTAAATAGTAAAAAAAACAGTTGCTGGATCGTAGCAAATAAAACAGCAGGATAAGTAGATTTTCTGATTTCTGAGCAAATGTGGGTAACTCAGAGTTTGCTCGATGCGTATTGCAAATCTGTCATCCCCCTTGAGCAGATCAAAATGTTAGCCCTTGTGATACTGAATAACTCTTCCGAAGACACCAACCTTCCAAAACATCAGGATCTAGAGATATCATATATTGTTACAAAATTTGCATTCCTATCCCTCATGGTAAAAGTGCAAGTCAGAAAAAGCGCCCCTACCGGCCAAGTTCTCAACTAAAAGGATGATCCTCAATTCCTAAAGGTAGATCGTACTGAGTTCTGAAATTCCGCCGAAGACAGCACTGTGCTATCTCTTAACGCATGCGAGATATTCAACAACTCCTCCAAACCGATGAAATCCCATAAGCCCTGGGATCCTATAATGCTCTAGCGCAGACAGACGTTTAAGCAGGAACAAATTTATTCAAAATTCCTGTGTAAATTCTACCGTGGTGTCATCTAGGGAGCAAATTGCTGCAGTACAGTGACAGTTTGTAAAAGCACGTGGCTTCATCTTCTCGCTTACCACCCAGTCCACCACCCACTGAACAAAACTATCAAAACAATCACTTCAAAAATAATTCACACAATTGTGATACTTTCACGCAAATTTATTTTACATGAGTAACGATCATTCAAGGGTGTTATACTAGCATGAATCTGTGAGTAAATTGAATGCCAACTTGTGGTAAAAATTACAATGGATTTTCTTGATTTTTACATGAGAAATTGGATCCAAAAGGGAACATCACCCACCCAGCCCAAAACAAAGGTACATAGTTTTTAGCGTTGAGCACGCCGGCTGTGGGAGCGGTTGTGTGTCGTGCTGTCAACGAAATGTGATCGGGGTGGTGGCGGGACGCATACGCCACTAACGCCATCTGTTAGCTGATTGCCACTTGGCGATTTGTGGCGGCCATGTTTTTACACAAGTGGCTGAGTCTAACTTGAACGTCTGTCTGCGGCTCTAGTTTGTCTTATAGGAGTGCGCGTTATAGGAATGCGTTTGATAGGAAACCCGATTGTACATGCTTGCAGGTAGATATGAAGATAGGCTTGGTAAGGTGGAAAGAGGTGTTTCGGCTGCAAATAGGGCGTTTTATGGACTGCATAACCAACTTAGGCCCCGCAACTTGCAAACGGAAACCAATTTTACCCTGCATATAACATTGATTCTACCAAATCGTAAAGTGCTGTGGGAATTTAGAAAATGGTGTGCGGCGCAGACGCATGAATCACGAGTCAAGTGTATAAAGATGCGAATATTACGAGGCGTGTAAAATACGGTAGACTTCAGTGCGAAAATAATATTCAGCAAAGAACCAAGTAGAGGTAGACGACTTCGTGGAAGACCACAAATACGCTGGCTGTATGTAATGGAGGAGAACCTGGCGATCATAAACGTTCGGGTCAACTAAAGAAGTATCGCTCAGGACCAACTAAGATGGAGCTCTATAATACGCCTGACAATTTCGTCTACCAAGTATGACGTATATACCCTATCCTTGAGCCCGGCTTTGGCATGACTTGCGCTCTTCTTTTCCCACCAAACGCTACAAAATGAAAATGAAATTTTGACGGATTGTAAGGATGATTTTCGTTGCTATTATACCTATTCTGCCCATATTCGCATTACAGTCCCAATTATATAAAATCCTATAGAACATGGGACTGTTATGCGAATATTGGCGGTATAATCCATATAAAATACGTCGCACATACAGAGATGAACCATCATTTGGCAGGAAATCGCTCTGATAAAAGTGATAATATAATAAAAAAATAATATAGCCGACCATGCACTTGGGCGCTGTGCAGGATACATTAATTTAAAGACAAATTAGCGTTAACTATAAAACTATATATTTTTTACATTTAGATACATAACAATACTCAACAATCGTATTCTATCGGTCTCACATTTTCGACTTTGGAATCTCGTTAATCTCATTAGCTACCTCCTGCAATTCCCAGTCCGGGAGCGGCTTCTTTTTGATATCGTGAAATTTACCACCCTTCCCCAAGCCCTGCTTGAACCGTTCAGCCCCATAGACAGCTTCCTTCAGGAGCTCTTCATTCGCCGTCAGCAGTTCAAATTCCATAGCATCCTCCAACGATTTAGCTTGATAAGTAGCGTAGTACATTGAAGTCCTGTCGTGGTTCAAGCATGCCTGTGGATACTTTGCAATGCTCATCGCAAGATTATAAGCCTGGCCAAGTCCTGTTCCCACTGCTACAACTCGATTGACGAGCCCTATTTCCAGAGCCTCTTTGGCGCGAACCCCTCGCCCAGTCAGAACCAAATCCATGGCGCGGGAAATACCGATCAGTGCCGGTAGTCGAACGCTTCCACCATCAACGAGTGGAACACCGAATCGTCTGTTATAGAATCCCATCACTGCCAGCTCCTCCATGACCCGCAAGTCGCACATCAGTGCCAGTTCCATGCCACCGGCCACGCAATATCCGGTTATGGCGCAAATCATAGGCTTTTTAAAGTTGCGCCGTGTGGGTCCCATGACGCCACCTCTTTGGAGAATTACTGATTGTGGTTTCACATCCGGATTGGCTAGTTCAGATAGATCGTAACCAGAGCAAAACGAACCACCGATCCCATGGAGAATGGCCACTGCAGCTGTCGAATCCTGTTCGAACGCTTCGATGGCTGCCGTCAATTGTCGACCCATTTCCGAATCGACTGCATTTCGGATGTGAGGTTTGTTCAGCCCGATCATAGTTATGTTTCCTTCCTTCTCCACCAGAATGGAGGGTTCCTCTGGTTTTGTTGTATTTGATTGGTCGGTTGCAGCTGGAAGTGGAGAAGTGGAACATATATTAGCTTTGGTGATCACGTGGATGTCTGGTAATGAATGTCTTGTGTGGATAGGAAAAACTGGCTATATAATTTCCAAAACGGATAGTACACAAACGATAGGCCAAATCGAGGACTGTTCCACAAAATTTCAGCTCCATTGCACATCGTTCAAGGAGAGCTTTACAATTTGTGAATTGCGGAATCAAAAAGGGTCACGGATACCTTTCGTAGAAACAAACCATACAAAAAAGTATGGTAGCCCTTGACAAGATCACCCATTTTTGACAATATTTATCCCAGGTCCTCGGCGTTCGATGCGAGTGTGGGAGAGGATGATCCTTAATAAAGGTAGATGAAAAACCGAATTTAGTATTACAGTTAACTCTCCCTTACTCGATATTCCGTATCTCGATAATATATTATCGAGTTAGAGAACCATAGTTAAAGTTGGTTTTCATGGCGAACTCGATGGTCCCTTGGATCGCAGTTGTATTGGTTTTGTGTTCTGTAACTCGATACCTCCCTAAATCCCTTCTGCATTAAAAATTGGCTCAGGAATATCCGGAAGGATTCCCATTTTAAACGAGCGGAACAATGCGAAGCGGACAGGAGGAACAGGCTACACTGAAAAAAAAACTAGCCACCATGCGATCCAAGTCGACGGAAGTCCATGCGTTCTTACTCCGATAGGCTTATTCAAATGACGTCTCAAATCAGCTGATCGGGAAGCACTTTGACATTTCTTCTATGAAAATGACAGGCCCGTGTTAGCACCGGTCCTCCACCGATGTAAACAAATGACATAGACGGATCTGTCACATGAAAAGGCCTATTGTAGAACCCATTGAAAATTTCGCAGTTAACCGTTTGACGCAGCAGTTTACAGTAGAACAATTAACACACCTCAACAAGGGGGTAAGAATATGCAGTGACTACGAAGCCTAACGTGGAGAAAATCATTGTAGACATGGAAACAGCGATTACCCAAATCGTACCAATAAAGGACCAGAACACAACAAGGAACATCGGAGCAAAGACCATTACGACATGACAACGCAGCAGGGCAGACAAGGATCATGAAAGAACTTAAGGATTAACTGAAAGACCCTTCTAACTTAACCCCCTTCTTTTATATTCTGTAAACAAAGAATAAAATAATATGTTAATCAGTCCACAGTCCACAGTCCAGGAAGTCTCTCTTCTGCGCCTACAGCAGCTAGTATTTATAGCGCAGAAATCCCGTAGGTGCGAACAAGTAAAAGGTACCAAAATCGTGAGGTAGAATAATGAATATCACTTTAGATAGGTAGATATGACACCTTCTTCCACGGATCAAAGGACTTCCGAATATTCACAAGCCAGGAAAAGAAATGCGAGATATCGTTTCGGCCGACGGATCCCCCACTCATAAATGGTTTCTTTCGACGTAGTGGCCCTTTTTCCCAGCGTTCCAGTAAAGGATTCCCTAAATCTTCTCGAGGACTGGTTATTACCCCAAAGGACGGATACAGCATGGATAGGAAAGGTCAGGACATACATACATGAGGATGGCAAGATTGTGCATGGACGAGAATTATTTTCAATTTCGAGGAAATTTCTACAAGCAGACGAAAGGAGCCCTCATGGGAAACCCTCTCTCCCCGTTTTTGTGCGAACTATTCATATTTAAAGAAACAAGGAGTATTACCGGATAAATGGTGGAAATATGTCGACGACATTTTCAGCGTTATCAAGCGGAACGATCTAGCTAGAATTTCGGATACAATAAACAGCATACACAATGATATCAAGTTCACCCACGAGAAGGAGAGGGATGGAAACCTACCGTTTTTGGATCTACTGGTCACCAGGGAAGAAAGCTAATCTTACAACTTCGAAAACTATAGGAAGCCTACAAATACCCAGCGAGTCATCCCTCTTTTTTGCATTACGTCCTCACTGGGACGGAGCCTGCCTCTCAGCTTAGTGTTCTTATGAGCACTTCCACAGTTATTAACTGAGAGCTTTCTTTGCCAATGTTGCAATTTTTGCATTCGTATATCGTGTGGCAGATCCTGGACCGGCCGGGAATCGAACCCAGACACCTTCAGCATGGCTGTGCTTTGTAGCCACGGACTGTAACCACTCGACTGAGGAAGGCCCCTAGCGAGTCATCCACTACACATCGAATCATTCGTTCCAACATATTATTAAAATGGCAGCATTTTACCACATGATCCACAGGATGCAAACTCTACCCCTCAGCGAAGACGGATAGACCAAGGAACTGGAATACACCTACGAGACGGCAAGAATAAACGAAGATAAAAGCCATCATCGACACAAAGGAAAGACAGCAAATTCGGAGTGCTTTAACGACACTAACCCCTATTACCGAACCCATGAAGAGATTCTCCATCCCATACGACATACACATCAGCAAACAGCTCCACCCAAAGCTAAGGAATTTCGGAATCGATTTGGTGTTTCCAGCAGAGACAACCAACTTAAGACTTTGTTAGGTTCTACCAAGGATCCGGTAAACACACTAAACAAGGCTGGTGTTTACAGAATCAGTTGTTCTCACTGCAGCAAGGTCTACGTTGATCAAACAAAGCGGTCTCTTGAGGTTAGATTCAAGGAACACTTAGCGGAAATAGGGAAAGCTTAGAAGACGATAGACAAGGTGATGACATACGACTTCAAATCTAAGGTGGCAGAACATGTGCTTTTAGAGGGTCATACAATTTACGACGGCCGATATCAAAATTTTGCGAAATGTTTCTTCTCCTTGGAAATTGCATGTGGCGGAGAGTCTGGAAATTGGCAAACAGGTACCTACGATGCTACTCAAAATAGACCAAGGCAACGGCAACACATGGCTTTTCAACTTGATACCTACTAATCGTTCCCGTGATGTACCTTTCAACTCTTGAATTTAAAGTTTCAACAAAAAAGGGATGGGATGTACAGCTCTTAAATTTTAAGATTCTTCCAAAGAAGATTAGGGAATTATGACCATACCTAGTTTAAAAATATAATGTATGCTTACGATGGTGTTCTTCAAGTCGAGTGTTGTACACGACACTGAAGACGGCCTTACAGTTGAGGTCGAAATACGCGTTTCTGTCAAAAGATACAAACTCTAGTGGAAATAAAGTGAAGATGAATCAAAGCCAAACTTCAAATTTTCAAGAGCACGGATCTGGAGAACCAAACATCCGTTTAAGCTGAAAACTTAATCGATTGGTCACTAGCTGGTGGTGACCAATCGATTAGGTTTTCAGCTCAAACGGGTGTTTGGTTCTCCAGATCCGTGCTCTTGAAAATTTGAATTTTGGCTTCGATTCATCTTCACCTTAAATGGTATAGTACTAAATTCGGTTTTTCATCTACTTATAGGTATTCCATTAAACAGCTCAAAGATTTATTATCTTATTATAGGTATCGGTGAAATCGATTCATATTAATAACACTGTAACAGCGATTTATACGTTTGCATACGTTTCTTCTTTTTTCTGTCTGAATCGTATTATGTTTGATTTATAACTTCAGAATGGTATTCCTTACAAATCAACGCTTCTAGGAATATGTTTGACATTTATTTTCCTACGGACTGATGAATCATACTTAAGCATACTGCCTATATTTGATTGTAATACAGTCGAATTTCGTTCGTTGCACTATCTTTAGATGGGCTTCGTTTTAATTGGGCTCCCGTTAAGTGGGTTATAGCCCACCTAAAACGAAGTCAAACGTCATTTTCTGACATAAGACGCAATTTATCAATGTTGGTAGTTCTGAGTTTCTTTTGTTCTTGGTTATTTGACAGCTCAAAACTCAGCCCTATTAGTGAAAGTCTTTCACTAAGTGGGCTACAGGTTTAGTGCAACGAACGATAGTTGACTGTACTGAAAAGTCGAGTCTAGTAAATACACGACACTGAAGACGTCCTTACAGTTGAGGTCGAAATACCCAAGTAACCAAATAGCACTTTAATTCGCCCTCCGTGCTAATATACAGGTCGGACTCGATTATCCGGAGTATCGATTTTTTTTTTCGCTCCGGATAATCAAATCCTCCGGATAATCGAATCACTAAGAAAAAAATTGAAAGCTTCAATAAAAGAACTTAAATATTATGTTTTTTTTTTGTTGTTTTATTTATATGATGCGGTTGTGTAGCCAGAAATTATTTCTAGGAACAGTAGGGGATATCACAAGAAACATTTTTTTTTACCGGCATACCCAAAAAACAATTTTTTAAACCCCCTGTAGTATAATGAATAAAGCATATCAGATAAGTTGAATAGAATGCAATATATCCGAACAAAATTATTTAATTATTTTTCCAGTGTATGCTTTCTTCGCACAGATCTATCGAGAGCCGATCGAAAGAAACCTTGAAACAAACGAACACGAAGATATTCATCGATGCTCGGGAAGCATGATCACGCTGTGCCGGGATGATGGTATGCCTATTCAGCGCGGCTACGAATTGGAGAGAAAGAGATGAGGAATGAAGACAAAAAGGAGATAGAAAACAACTTCGAAGACGAGGTTCGACGAACATGATTCCGTTGCGCCAAGTCAGTTTATTGGCGATTTTCTGCACGAATTGTTGGTGCGTACGGCGGTAGTGCGGAGTGATTCTGAGAGAAAAAAAAAAACACGTTATGACGCGATTGGCTGTGTTAATAAATTTATTTATAATTTGTAATAAAGTCTCAGTTTATAATAGTGTTAAAAATCATGGATTATTACTTTTGAAAATTCGAACGGTTTGTCGTAAAAGTGTGAGAAGTGCAACGGTTAAAAAAATAGATTTAGTGATGGTATCATTCATTACTATTATGTGCTCCCTTTGGATACTACACCCCCCTTTTCCTAAACACGTTCAAAACTGCAAAACTATTCATATTGTATATTGCAATACTAAATTATCTCAGAATTATTAAAAAAAATTGAAAAACAAGAACAACAAAACACAAATTCCGGATAATCGAGTCTAAAATTTCGGATAATCGAATCCCGGATAATCGAGTCCCCGGATAATTGAGTCTCCGGATAATCGAGTCCGACCTGTAATGCTATTATACTGCCGTGAATCGCAAGTCAGTCCCAACTGCATTTTTCGTCAAAATTGAGTTGAGTTCAGTTTTCAACATATTTTCCAATGCTCTTTCAGCTGCACTAATGCAATAATCTGATTTGTTCGGAAAAATTAGGAAAAAACAGCTAGTCAAATTATCCCATAGTGAAAAGTAACCGCATATCAGTCCCACTACAGACTTTCGCAACATGGAACACAAAATGCAACTAGTTTCGATCATCTTTATATTTTTCTCGATAAGATATCAAAGTGATAAGCAAGTTGTGAAAGTTTTATTAAAATAGGAACATGTTCCAATCCTCTGGAATTTTTGAATATTCGTATGGAAAACGAGTTTGAAAACTTCACAGTCCATTTTCTCAATGCCTACTTTTTACAGATGGGACTGACTTGCGATTCACGGCAGTATAGAGCTGACATGCCCTACATTAGCCGTTTAATAGCCCTATAAGCCCAAAAAGGCGAATTAGCGGGCTAGTGGTTACTTGGGTAGGCGTATCTGTCAAAGGATACAAACTCTAGTGGAATTCAATGGTATAGGACTAAAATTGGTTTTCATTTACTTAATGCTGAAAAGATTTATGGTTCGCGCGGGTAAAACCATAAGCGTAACTTCAACTCAATCCTAGAGGAGGCTTGACCAATTCGATCAAATAAATCCCTCAAAGAAGATGCGAACTTAGTATAAGTTATAATTTTCTAGGGGGCTTAGACCCCCCCCCCCTATTTACATCAATGGGCAAAATGTTTTCTCCGTAACTGCATTTATCTCGCATAAGATATTGTCTGTTTAATACAACTTTGATCCATATCTGTGTGCTATCCATAACTGTCGAGCGACTGTGTTTTATTTAGTTGCAGTACAAAAATATTATCAAAGCTTTCTAGCTCACTTACTCTGGTTTGGCTCCGTACCGGAACACAGCTGTCGCATCAATCCGGCTCGATACCAGGAGTAGCCGTTCTCAGTGGGATGCGCGTCATAGTCCACATTGTAGAATTATGCTGCGTTATTCACTTCAGTCACTGAGGTGTGATAAATCAAGATTGGTTCAAAGTTCTTTTTGGTACAATAAACAACAATCAACACATGATAACATGAAAAAAAATGATTAAACTCCCGTGGACAGTCGGGTCACTCGTGTTGCATTTTAAAAAGCCAAAATAAATATTGTGCTGTCAAATGGCTTGCACGCAGTCAAGTACACAGCACACAAAGCACCCGAATATACAAGGTAATGTATCCCTACAAATTGAATAAGCCATTTTACGAGACGTTCGAATGACGTTTTCTGGCGGGCCGCTCATTGTTGTTGTTCAAAAAACTAGCATGATATCTGAATGGCGCTGGTCACATTTTTGTTGCCGATGACTTCCCCGTCTCTTTCAGCGCATGTTTCTGCCCGGTTTACATGTATTACAGGTAACGTAGATGAAAAATATCTTCCCTGCCTACTGATTTAAATTTTACATGCGAACATTAAAAACTGTGTTGCATTTCCACCAGCGCCATTATTGAATATGCTCCTTCCAAATGTAGCGCTAGAAGAAACGTAAATAAATCGGCCCGCAGAAACTTTCAAAGCTGGTAAACAAACGGAAACCATACACGGAGAAATATTTTTACTTAATTTTGAGTTTACTTTACCCAAAATTAAGTATATCGATTATAGTTTCAACCCAAAATCTCTCGGTTTTCTCTTTCTCCCACACGAATGTTGTCAAAAATAGAGAGAGCTGCATCTACCCAATGGGGGTACTTTGGCCCAATAAGCCAAATTTGGGTAAATGCAACTTTTCTCATGTTTGGGTCGAAAGAACTCAATTTTGCGTTAAATCAACCAAAATTGAGTATATTTTTCTAATGGAATCAAAGCCAAACTACCTAGTGGGGACCTTGGAAATTTAGCCAAAATTGAGTTATTGGGCTCAACTACGGAATTGCGTTGAAACAACCCAAATTGAGTTGAATTCCGTCTCCGTGTATGATTCGAAACGTCTCATAAAATGGCTTATTGCCAACACCGCCAACACATCCGCATTAGTAAACTTTTTTTCTATTTTTATTCTTAATTCTGCATTTCAGCAAAAAAAAAATTTTTTTTAATTTTTTAATTGTTCTGATAATTATAGGTAAATCAGCTTTTCAGATTGATACACCTGTCATTCAATTGAATTTTCTTGTTTACACCAATAGTCCATTTTACAAGAACGTTTTGAACAGCTGATCGCTTGATTTATGAATGAAATGTTGACAGTAGGCCGGTGTCGTAACGTGTGAAAGTAAACAGAAATTTCATCAGTGTTGCTGTTTCGTAAAATGGACTATTGCGAAGTGCATCTTTCAAAAGTGCGGAAACTGACAATAAAAGTGCTGGGTTTTATCGAATAGTTTTGGTGTCTTCAGAGCACTTTTTCTTTGATTTAAGAACAATGAGTTATCTGAAGACTCCGACTCGATTTGATACAATGGATCATTGAAATAACCAGAACGGTCGCTATGGAAAGCATAGATAGCGCCACCGTAGCCTTGTGTGTTTGACAGAACAGCAATGTTGTCACAAAGTTAAATCCCATATACAGTGGCGCCTTTGTTTTGATGCGGTGAGCACCTGCAAAAACTACATTCAATGATCCATTGTCCACTTTTATTACAGCGGGGATTCGCTGGTTGGAACACGACTGCCTTCCATCATGCGAATCCTGCGAATCGGACCCCGTTAGTTGAAACGACTGACAGCTGGTGAAAATGCTCCACATTAACGCATTCGTGACTACGAAACAAAAAAGAGATTTACAAAAGCACTCGCACTTACGGAAAACCTCGTAAGGAACTGTCATCGTGTGCGTGAAAAAAAGCAAAAAATATATCTTCTCTTATTTTTCTCACAGAAAACCGAAGAAACATCAGCAGCTTCGTAGTCCCCGAATCTAGAGAGCAAATCGTCACGGAAACGCACATATACATATGTCACAGACAAACAGACGTAACACTTAGAACAAATCTCGATCAAAATCATAGTCACGAGGACATGTACGCCCAATGCTAAAATCGGTGCGTTTGGCCGACAGGCCAACAGATGGCGGTAGTGTGTAAACGTCAAACACGAACAAAAACGATGCGAGCGCTGCGGGTGGCGGATTGGCCACCTACCATATTTTTGAATCGACCGTTAAAAAGGTGGTCGATGGACAATGATGAGAGTGTGACGTCTGTTTGTCTGTGCATATGTATTTGTTCTACATATAGAGACTTCAATGCGACGGTACTCAGACGTCAATGGTGAAAGAAATGCGCATAATGTACACGGGAAAAAATTCTGTGGTAAAAATAACTATTTTAGCTGACTACGCCCATTCTTAAAACTACCATGGAAATTCAGACCAATTTACTATGTTTACGGTACACCACACCGCATTACTGGTACATTTGACAGAAATAAGTTACAACAATCTGATTCCAACTACAGACATGATAAAATCAAGCGCATTTCTGGTCTGCTGAAAATTGCCGGTGCGAGCGCTTAAGTTAAAAAAAAAAATGGTAGTTTATACTGCACAATTTTTTTGCGTGTAGTATAGATGTCAGATTAAACAGTTGATTCGCAATACAATGCCGTGCACGGTGCACCCTAGCTAAGCCCCACGCAAACCACCAAGGTTGATTTTTAATTTGAACTTTTAGTCATCCTACGATCGTGTATCTGGTTACATCTTGGGCTGTTTTGTTCTAATTTTGTGCTTCGGTTCACAACGTTCCATTTCGCTGTTCCATGAGTTGAATGATGTTTGAACCATGTTTTGAATGAACGAACGAAGAGCACGTTAGCCGAAAAGCACAAGTGGCCAAACCAACGGGGACCCCTAATCTAAACACTTTTTTATATGTACCTCGCTAATTTGCACATCGTT
>NW_018736378.1:0-34196 GCF_002204515.2 Aedes aegypti | reverse complement strand
AAATTGTTATTGGATTACGTTTTTCTAATGGATCCAATAAATAATAAATAAATATTTTAAATTGAAATGCTCGTTCTCTGAATGGTAAAAAGGACGAGCTGTTTAATTTAAATAAAACGTACATATAGCAGTTATTACTGTAACTTATTTAAAACCTGGATCCAAACTCAAAGGGGCTTTCCTTAGCCGAGTGGTTAGAGTCCGCGGCTACAAAGCAAAGCCATGCTGAAGGTGTCTGGGTGCGATTCCCGGTCGGTCCAGGATTTTTTCGTAATGGAAATTTCTTTGACTTCCCAGGGCATAGAGTATCATCGTACTTGCCACACGATATACGAATGCGAAAATGGTAACATTGGCAAAGAAAGCTATCAGTTTATTACTGTGGAAGTGCTCATAAGAACACTTAGATGAGAAGCCGGCTCTGTCCCAGTGGGGACGTTAATGCCAAGAAGAAGAAGAAGAATCCAAACTAAAAAAATATCCTAACTTTTTTGTTTATCGTAATGATCGACTTGATGGGGCATGTGGGGGAGTTGCAATCATCATTCATAGGCGTATAAAACATCAACTGTTTTCATCATTTGAAACTAAAGTTTTTGAAACTTTAGGTGTTTCTGTTGAAACACAGTCTGGTAAATATACTTTCATAGCTGCCTATTTGCTTTTCAATGCTCTGGACAGCAAGTTAATTTGCTCCAAACTGACTTGCGTAAATTGACTCGCAATAAGTCAAAATTTTTTGTCATTGGTGACTTTAATGCCAAACATCGGTCTTGGAATAATTCTCAAAGTAATTCCAACGGCAGAATTTTATTTGATGGTGCTCTTCAGGATATTTCTCAATTCAATACCCTGATAGCCCTACGTGTTTTTCCTCTTCTAGAAATCCATCTACGATTGATTCGGTCTTAACCAACTCTAGTCATCTTTGTAGCCAATTAGTTACTCATGCTGATTTTGATTCTGATCATGTTATACCATATCCATGAAGCTATTCTCAATCCTATCAGCTCCACTTTAAATTATTTTCGAGCCGACTGGAATATATATGAAACATATTGTAGGATATTTAACTAGGCTGTAAACTAATTAGAGATTTATAAGTAAGCTATGAATAGCAGAATAGGGTCTTTCACCAATTTGTTAATTACAGGTCGGACTCGATTATCCGGAGTATCGATTTTTTTTCACTTCGGGTAAGGTACCGCGGGGCAAGTGGGTAAATGGGGTAAGTGAAAACAATTGATATATTTTACTGAATATGTGAATTAACGTTTTAAACTCATGCGTAAGCCTTTGAGGCCATTGAGAACAATACGATAGGTAAGAGATTTCTGAGATTTTTCAGCCATTATTGCATAATAGAGCGAAAAATTGTTAACCTGTCAACTGTTACTCCGTAACGGCGGCGTGCAATCTTATTTTAATATTTTCAGTGGGAAAAAAGTTGCGAAAAATAATTTCCTGTACCACTTCTTAGTTGTCCTCTGTGGACAGTTTTCAAACTGCAATAAAAAAAAGTTTTAGAATTAATTTGACGTAGACCTAAAAATAACGAAATTTAAACACCGTCAATTTTCTTATCAGGTGGGGCAAGTGAAAAGTTTATCATTAGAGATTGAATTTGTGTTTTCTCTTTAAATAGCCATAAATAAACATGGTTTGGAATTATCATAGAAAAACATAACGTGCTGATAATTCAAGAAACACTTTACTCAAGCGGTAAAAGTCATTAGAAATCATGGAACTTCTCTAAAAGATGTTGCCAAACATTACAATATTAATATGTCTACTTCGGGCAGCCAATTGAAAGGAAGACGTTGACTGAAATGTTGCAATATTAGAGAACACACGGAAATCTCATGGAATGTCTATGTAAAGCTAGTTCAAAACATAAAAATGGGGTATAGGTCTATCCACATAAAAAGATTCTAAATACGTTATTGAAGGATTCCGTTTGATTTCTCCCCAAGAGTTATCCGACTTTCTTCAAAAACAAATACAGAACGGTGGAAATTCTACAGAGCAGAAATGCAAATTGCTGTCCTATAATGTAAGAACTAACATTGGAAATGTTGCAGTTATAATGTTGTCGAATCATTTCAACTAACATAACTGAAGAGAAGAAATTAAGTGAAAAGAATAACATTTTCTTTGTTTACATGTTACTTATGTTATTGTTCATTTGGGAAGTACAGGTCGGACTCGATTATCCAGAGACTCGATATCCGGGGACTCGATTATCCGTGATTCGATTATCCGGAATTTTAGACTCGAATTATCGGGAATTTGATTTTTGATGTTCTTGTTTTTTCAATTTTTATGCATAAATCTGAGATATTTTGGTATTGCAATATACAATATGAATGGTTTTGCAGTTTTGAACCGATGTAAAAAAAAGGGGGGTTTGAAAAAGTGGTCTTTTGTGTATGCTGATCAAAAACAATATTTTTTCTTATGAAGACCCCTACTGTTCCTAGAAATAATTTCTGGCTACGCCACCGCATCATTTAAATAAAACAATAAAAAAGATAATATTTAAGCTCTTTTATCGAAGATTTAATTTTTTTCTTAGTGATTCGATTATCCGGAAGATTCGATTATCCGGAGTGAAAAAAAAATCGATACTCCGGATAATCGAGTCCGACCTGTATTAACAAATGTTAATGCTAATAGAAATCGTGAATATAACTGTTTGTTTTTGAATTTATTGTTCAAAACGGTAAACTTTTCACTTGTCCCACTTTTGGGGCAAGTGAAAAGTAAGGAGACATTTTTCAAAAACATTTTTCTGTATTTTTTCTTCAATTTTTCATAAAAATCAATTTCAGCATGCTGCTTATATTTGGTGGGAGCTAAAAAATATACACGACCTCATTTGTTTTAATTTAAAGTCTCTAGAATTTGAAGAATCTCAACTATGCGAATTCTATTACCCACTTGCCTCCGGATATCGAATCACTAAGCAAAAATTGTTATCTTTGATAAAACAACTTCAATATATTTTTTTTTTTCGTTATTTTGTTGATATGATGCGGTGGCGTAGTCAGAAATTTTTTTTATGAACAGTAGAGTGCATACACAAAAAAACACTTTTTCAATCCCTTTTTTCTTAAATACGTTCTAAACTGCAAAACCATTCATATTGTACATTGCAATACCAAATTATCTCAGATTTATGCATAAAAATTGAAAACAAGAACATCAATAAACCAAATTCCGGATAATCGAGTCTAAAATTCCGGATAATCGAATCCCGGATAATCGAGTCCGACCTGTATGATGAAATTGTTTGTTTTCACTCTTGAAGAGCGATGTTGTAGAAAAAACTACAGGTGGATTGCAATAACACTTTGATTTATAGTTTAGATGTTTTAATACTTAAGCCTGCACTGGCAGATAATGTCAAATTCTGCAAAAGAAAAATTCTTCTGTGGTAATGGTTTTTATTTTGGTATTTTCCTTTATTTCTAGATCCCCGCCACTACAACACGAATTCCTATTAAATCATTTCAAATGGGACAAGGAAAAACTAATGGAACGATTCTACGATGGAGATCAGGAAAAACTCTTCAAAGATGCCCACGTTATCAACCCATTTCGGAAACCCAGCACAATAAATAAGCCAAAGGTAGGATATGAGGTTCACATTACCATTTATAGTGTTTGGCCTGATTCCAAACGTTTTTTTTTTTCTAGATCAAAAAATCTGGAACGGAAGATTGCGAGATTTGCTATTCATTCATTTCCTCCCAGTGTAAGTGCAACTGTAATCCACTTGTAGGTATCAAACCGTCCCATTTTATGTCACACTTCTCGCTGATTGCTGTCTGTGTCTATTTCTGGCGCAAAGTGTTTTTGTTTTGCATACACAATTTATCATCATCATTGCCCCTTCGATCAGATGGGGAGAAGCGTGCGATCGAGGTTAAAATAGAGCACAATTTCTTCACTTTCATTCGACTCTCAAAATAATACCATTACAATTGCACAACTATCTAGGGTAGCTGGTGCTGTTGCTCAAACTGTTTTGTTTTTTCTATGAGTTGAAGAGGATTTTTTTTTCGTTTGCTGGGCCCATGTTTTTGCATAGTCAACGTAAACACCAAACAGTAACAGTGAAAATGCATTTTTGTTTTCGTTGGATGTGTTATGAATGTTATAGGTAGTCAAATATTCTTAACATCAAAGCTCAAAATTCAAGACCAACAATTGAAAAGGCCTCAAGTCCAAAATGTAAACAAATAGGTTTCTGCTGATTTCAGTGTATAAGAGCCTATTCTTACTAAAAACATACAATAGTCATTTAAAAATATGCATAAAAGTTGAAAAAATAACATTTTTCTAAAAGGCCCCATCTCATTTTCCGCCAACCAGAATATTCATCGCAAATGCGGCTTTTTTCTCAAAAAGGCCTCATTTCTATATCTGACGGAAACCGAGTTGAGGCCTGTTAAACAAACATCAAAATTGCAATGTGGATTGCGAAAAACGTTCCAACTCACTAAGTAGATGCAGGTTATACTACGGAGCGACTGCTCCTGTATTATTTATACAATGGTTGTCTAAACGGCGAACATTATCGGGTTCCTGTAGACCAGTGGCGATTCCCTAACCTCAAATCTACCTGTTCCACGAATAGAAATTCTTGAATTTCAGCAACAAATTTGCATGTAATGAGTAGAGATTAGTTAGAAAAGAAGTTTTCAAAAATTAACTTTTTGATGTATAATCTAAATTTGTCGAAATAGTCGTTTTTAGAGTCGTAGAACAGGTAGAAAGTGAGGTACGAGTCGCCACTGCTGTAGACTGATGTATTTTGTATCATACTACCTAATAATTCCTGTGTCAGCCTGTCCTGTACTTCACAGACAATCAACAAAAACGCGATTTGGTTGAATTGCATGAAAAATAACGTTCAATTGCAATATTATTTCAATTGAACCATATTTCCATACATTTTCTCGACGACAAACTCGCGTAGCAGATACATAATGTTCATGGATGACGAAGGGTTCAATCAATCACATATTTAATCGACCGCACGAATCTCCTCTTGCTGTAGGGATCTCCATGTACTTTACTTCACCACTTAACACTCTTCTACACTTCAAATTTCTTATTTCATCAACATTTTAAATGATTTTCAAAAGGCCACATCAGAAGATGATGAAAAAACAAGCCACAACTAGAAGGCCTCAACACATTTTAGAGTAAACAAAGGCGTCAACTCACATGCCTCATCAGCGTCGGCCGGCGTCTATGGCCACAAATGAAAAGGGCTGCACAGCTTTTGGAGAAATAAAAGCCTCATTTCCTTTGACTCGTTTTTTTAGCAGGATTTTTTGCCTAAAATGATAGTAATGAATATTCATAGCTATAAATCAGATTATCTATCGACTTTCTGGACGATAAAATAACATACAATGCTTAATTCATAATTGAAATTTGATTTATTGTTTGACAAAACAAGATTGCATTTTTCTCATTGTTTACTTTTGGAGATGAGGCCTTTTGAATTGTTAGTCCTTGAATTGGACTGAGAGATTTTTTGATTCGTAAAAACTAGTGTATACGTATTATGCATGGACGATATTTGACTTGAAAAATAGTCGAAAATTAGATAGAATCTTCGTGATTTTAATTAATGCTTTCTTCCTTGGAAAGTACTGATTTTCGCAAATGTATTTTTCGATCAGCGCATTGTGTCCAAAATTTAAGGAATTTCGAAAATTTTCAGATAGGTATTGTCTATTTTGCAACCTGTATATAATAGACAAATAATAAGCTTTACGCTGCTCTGAATTACAGCATTTTATTGTAACATAAAAATATTCTAATGTATTACACGAACAATAGAGAGGACAGTATATAGCTTGTTACGGAAATTTTCCACAATAAAAAATGGCTCGTATTGCTGCGTGTTTCATCATACTAAGTTCTCAAAGTTTTAAAAATAACAATATTCATACCTTTGCATTTGCAATCGTTTGGAATTTGAATTCTCAATTCGAAAAGATCCTCGACAACATAGAGATTCCAACCCACTGAATAGACACATTCTTGCTATATAACTGTGGCGTTAAGTGGACTGGCCTGGTGGAATGGTTAGAAGTCATGCCTCTCACTCTGCCTGCGATCGAATAACATTCCCTAGATAGACATAGCCCACATAGCCGTAGCGGTAAACGCGCAGCTATTCAGCATGACCATGCTGAGGGTCGTGGTTCGAATCCCGCTGGTCGAGGATCTTTTCGTAAAGGAAATTTTCTCGATTCCCAGGGCATAGAGTATCTTCGTACCTGCCACACGATTATACACATGCACAAATGGTCAATCGGCAAAGAAAGCTCTCAGTTAATAACTGTGGAAGTGCTCATAAAAGAACACTAATCTGAGAAGCAGGCTTTGTCCCAGTTGGGACGTAACACCAGATAGTAGTAGTAGACATATATGACCTAAAAATTATAGTGATGACTTGCTTCGGAAGTACAGCCGTTAGACCCGAGATGAATTAGCATAGTGCGTTACCGCAACGGCTAACTGCACCCCGAATTTTTTAGGCCCTATCCTACATAATTGCGTTTTCAATGCCTTGCTTGTATAGTAACATAAGACTTTTATGACTAGGGTGGCAGTAGTTGTAAGGCAAACATGTGCCAAATGCAAACTCAAGGTCAATCAACTGCAGACAGCTTGGTGCATCTATAGCTATAGCTGTTTATAACATTGTAATTGGCACCTTTAGTTGTCGGGCGCGTGTATTAGACTGATACACTCATCAAATCGTTGTGAAGGTGAAGATAGATCTAAGGCACATCTAAAGTTTTCCAAAGCACAAATCTGGAGAACCAGAATCCATCAAATTTTCAAACGTAGAACGTCTCTAGAGTTGGGCTCTTAAAAAATCTACATATACTCCGTTTCATCTTCACGATCACACTTACGTGCCCGACGAATCGTTTGGCTTGATTTCAATAGCAAAAAGAATTTTGTTACTGATCTTGAAAATTTGACGGAGTTACGTTGAGGGAAGGCTGAGTAACACAGTTTTGAAATTGGAAATGTTGACTCCCCTAATGTATATCCCTATACACTCCCGTGCAAATGTTTGGGTTCACTCCCTTAAAAACATAGTTTTGGTGATTCCATACTTTTGCACGATACATACATCATACTAGGGATGAACCCAAACTTTTGCACGATAACTTGAATGACTGTTTGAATGATTTATTTTGTTTAGTTTTTAGATTTTTCCGTCAGAATTTTGTGCGCTCTTCAAAGAATATAAGATCCAATGCTGAGGAAATTAGCCATGTTTTTAAGTGTGTTTTTTGAAAAAATAACGTTATAAACGGAAACGGCAACAGCAGACCCGCGTCCTTCGGAAGAAAAAAAACACCGCCAGGAGGAGACGGAGTGCGAGAAGATGGAACAGCTGTGCCGGTCTCAAGAAACACGTAAGTTCTATCAGAGGCTCTACGCATCCCGCAATGGCTATGTGCCGCGAGCCGAGATGTGCCGGGATAAGGATGTGAGCATTTTCACGAACGAGCGTGATGTGATCGCAAGGTGGAAGCAGCACATCGGCGAACACCTGAATAACGCTGAGAGCACAGGTAATGAAGGATGGGACAACGGAGGAAATGCCTTCGTCAGTACTGTGGGCGATGGAAACCAAAGGGCGGGACAGCGTTGCACAGAGCAACTCTTTGGACATTGAGCAAGCTTGATGGACAAGGTGATAGACTCTCGTGCCTGTTGTTAAATATTGTGCTAGAAGGTGTTATGCGGAGAACCGGACTTAACAGCCAGGGTACGATTTTTCGAGATCCAGTCAATTTGTTTGCTTCGCGGATGATATGGGCATTGTCGGCCGAACATTTAAAAAGGTGGCAGACCTGTACACCCGCCTGAAACACGAGGCAGCAAAAGTTGGACTGGTCGTGAATGCAACCAAGATAAAGTACATGCTAGCCGGTGGGGCCGAGCGCGACAGGGCTCGCCTAGGCAGCAGTGTTACGATAGACGGGGATACGTTCGAGGTGGTTGACGAGTTCGTCTACCTTAGATTCTTGCTGACGGCTGACAATAATGTTAGCCGTGAAATAAGGAGACGCATCATCAGTGTAATTCATACCTACTATGGGCTCCACAAGAAGCTGCGGTCAAAAGAGATTCACACCCGCACCAAATGTATCATGTACAAAACGCTCATAAGGCCGGTAGTCCATACGGCATAAAACGTGGACAAGGCTCGAGGAGGACCTGCAAGCACTCGGAGTCATCGAACGTCGGGTGCTTAGGACGATATTTGGCGGTGTGCAGGAAAACGGTGTGTGGCGGCGAAGGATGAACCACGAGCTCGCCTAACTCTACGGCGAACTCAGTATCCAGAAGGTAGCCAAAGCTGGAAGGATATGATGGGCAGGGCATGTTGCAAGAATACCGGAGAGCAACCCTGCAAAGATGGTGTTTGCTTCGGATCCGGTTGGTACAAGAAGGCGTGGAGCGCAGCCAGCTAAATGGGCGGATCAAATGCGTATTGATTTGTCGAGCGTGGGGCAGAACCGAGGATGGAGAGATGCGGCCACGAACCGAGTATTGCGGCGTGAAATTGTTGATTTAGTGTTATCTGTTTAGATGTTACCTAAATAAATGAACGAATGTCTTAGCAAAGGAAGACGCCACCCATATTTGGGGGTGCTAAATTTGTGAGATAAAAACGTTTTGATCAACTTCCAATAGTCGATTGCTCATTAGACAACCAATCTATACGCGTGCTGTTTTCGCTGTTCTAAGCAAGTTTTCATCGCATGTACAAAAAAGCTATGAGTCAATGTGTGCTCCTATATTCGAACCAACTGATTGAAAACGAACGATAATGTCACATACAACGAATAGAATACTAACCGAACTCCATTGTGAAGAGGATGATGCGCCCGAGTGGGGAATCTGTGAACTGCTGGCGTGTGAAGTGCTGTGCACACCTCCGGCACCAACCGTGGCGTTGTTATTTGGTGCTGCTACCGGCGGCTACTGATGGTGCTGCTGATGTTGAAGTAATACTAGAGTTGTTGTTTTGGTTGTCTCCTGCTTCGCTACCCCAGGTGCCTTGCTGATCCGATGGAATGGAGATTTCGGCTTTCAGAGACGGAAGGTTTGCTGGCGGTCGACGAGCCGAGGGAACCTTTCCCAAACTTTGCATTCCATGTTTACGAGGAGCTGCACTTTTCTGAGTTGATGGTTCAAGAGATTCTCCCTAGAATGCAGAGCACGAAAAGGTATTCGAAATTTAGGTCTTCATATCGCAGAGCGATGAAACATGATTCTTACCCGACTTGTGCTGTAGAGTTTGTTGATATCTAACGCTGCGAATTTGGGCTTTGCATTTCGCTCCCCCCTAGTTCCCCCCAATGCATTCATGCTGCCAGAGAATCTTCATCAGCG
Organism: Aedes aegypti; assembly: GCF_002204515.2. Lineage (NCBI taxonomy): Eukaryota > Metazoa > Arthropoda > Insecta > Diptera > Culicidae > Aedes > Aedes aegypti. Next base: position 24,746 of record NW_018736378.1, on the reverse strand, counting down.
AAAAAGTGTGGAAGCCTGTCGCGCACCTCAACCAGTCTTGATTTGTTGCGCCCAGTGTCGGCTTATGTTTCCTGGATATCTAGTGGCTGACTTTGCTTTGCTTGCCTGGCAGTAAGACGGCTTCGATACCTGAGTTGCGGTTGGCAATTTCAGGTCAACGTGTTTCCGCGATTTGGACGACAGAGACAAATTATCTGGAAGTAAAAAAAAAAAATGCAAATTTAATACATAACTCTCACACACACATTGGTTATCCATCAATTTTGATAATATTGACAAGGGTCGATGTTCCCTTATTAGACAGTCCCCTATAGTCGCACTAGTGGTTTTATACAGCCGTTTTTTCTATAAATCGTTTCAAAATATTTTTTGACATGAAGGTTAGGAGCTATTTATTTAAGTACCATTGATACACAGCTTGATTTTGTTCAAAAAATGAACGAAATAATTAGCTTTACTTAAAATTTGAGCTCCTTTGCGCGGGATTATCACAGAGGGCCGAATCACAAAAGGCCGAATACCTTATAGCCTACCACAAAAGGCCGAATGCACAGAAGGCCGAATCACAAAAGGCCGAATCACAGAAGGCCGAATCACAGAAGGCCGAATCACAGAAGGCCGAATCACAAAAGGCCGAATCACAAAAGGCCGAATCACAAAAGGCCGAATCACAAAAGCCGAAAATACCAACGAAGTAAGAATGCGCCAGAGACATTGGACGTGTAATCTCAAAGATATGCACAAAACACTTTGAAATGTTTTTTAGGGGCTGAACCCAAACTTTTGCACGGGAGTGTATAAGTAAAAATACATTTTATAGCTGACGAATTATAACTTTCGACAGATATCGAAATCTTGGGATTTAAATAAGGCTCCAGTAGATCGTACAGGACATCCTCCATAGATTACTTCATGAATTCCTCCCGAAATATCTCCTGAGACTCTTCCAGAGATTTATCCAGGAATTCTTTCAAAAATTCCCCCGGGATTTTACCATCTCTACCGTAATCCTTACAGCGATTTCTCCAGGGATTGCACTACCGGGTTTGCCCGAAATTCCTCCAGGAATAACTTCTGTTCGCTATTAAATTTTCTAGAATGTTTCCGATAAGGCTCCAGAAATACCTTCAGCTATTCATTCAAGAATTTTTGCAGGGATGTTTCTAAAGTGAATTAACCAGGAATTTCTGCCGGGATACTTCCAGCGACTCCATCATAGATTTCTCCAGTAAAATGTTTATTGAGTTTTCTCTCCAGAAATTTGTCCAAGCATTCGTCAGGGATTTTTTCCAGGAAATATTGGAGAGATTTTCAATTTCTTCATGAATTACTTCAGATATTTCTCCAATTATTTCTGAAAAATTTCCTTGGGTAGTCCTCTTGAGATTCATCTAAGCATTATTCTAAGAACGATCTAAGGTTTACTCCAGGACTTCTGCCGGAGTTTCTATAAGAAATTCGTCTATGAATTCTACAAAAAATAACTTCATGTAATCCTATAGGGGTTTTTGAGAGTTTTGTCAGAAATTCAGAAATTTTCCAGGAACCTTCTTCGTCTTCTTTCTGGCGTTACGTCCCAACTGGGACAAAGCCTGCTGTTCAGATTAGTGTTCTTATGAGCACTTCCACAGTTATTAACTGAGAGCTTTCTTTGTCGATTGACCCTTTTTTGCATGTGTATATCGTGTGGCAAGTACGAAGATACTCTATGCCCTGGGAATCGAGAAAATTTTCTTTACGAAGAGATCCTCGACCAGCGGGATTCGAACCCACGACCCTCAGCATGGTCATGCTGAATAGCTGCGCGTTTACCGCTACGGCTATCTGGGCCCCTACGCAGAAATACCTCCTGGAAAATCGCTACATAAATTATTCTAAAGTTTTTTTCAGGATATCTTCCAGGATTCTCCAGAAATTCTTGCGGAAATTTCCCGAGATTTTACCAAAAATCCTCCAAGATAATCTGTACCGTAATCCTTACCGTGATTTCTTCAGGGATTCCACTAACAGGTTTGCCAGAAATTCCTCCAAGAAGAACTTTTGTTCGCTACCCAATTTTCTAGAATGTTCCCGATAGGGCTCCAGAAATACCTTCAGCAATTCGTTCAGGATTTTTTCAGGAGTTCCTCCAAGGATTATTCCAGGATTTTTTGCAAGGATGTTTCCATAGCGAATTCACTAGGAGTTGCTGCCGGAATGCCTCCAGTGACTCCACCATAGATTCCTCCAGTAAAATGTTTATGGAGTTGTCTCTAGAAATTTGTCCGAGGATTCGTCAGGAATTAATGGAAAGATTTTCAACTAAGGATTACTTCAGATATTTCTCCAGTGATTTCTGAAGAATTTCCTAGAGTAGCCCTCTCGAGATTCCTCTAAGAATTATTCCTGAGACTTCTTCCAGGAATTCTTCCGGAGTTTTACCAGAAATTCGTCTACAAGAAATAACTTCATGAAATCCTATAAGGATTTCTCAAGAGTTTTTCTAGGAATGCCTCCAGGAAAATCGCTACATGAATTGTTCTAAGGATTTTTCCAGGAAATGCTCCAGGAATTCCCCTTGAAATTTCTCCATTTAAATCTGGGCATTTAAAAAAAAACCTCCTGGGATTCCTCCAAGAATTCCTCTAGAAATTCCTACCGAGTTCCATTCTTCAATTCTTATAGGGATTCCATCAAATAGAATAAGAATTCATCCAGAGTTTCCCTCGCGATTTTTTTAGAGATTCCTCTAGGAATTCCTTTCCTGAAGAAGTTTTTTTCTTAAATCCCTGGATATGTTCCTGGAGAGATTCCTGGAGCAATCTCTAGAAAAAACTCTAGAAATAAATCTAAAATAATGCCTAGGGGAATCCTCAATTAAATTCCTGGATGAATCCCTGGAGAAATTCTTGTAGAAGCCTATGGAGGGATTCCCGAGGAAATCTCTGCAGGATTTTTTGAAGAAATCGCTATAACATCAAATATGCTTTTCGGCTACGTTTTTTTATAATAAAAACTTTGTAGACGAAAAGCATATTTCATTAAAATACACAGTCGATCCTCTACCAGCTCATCCCTGGAACGATTGCTAGAGGAAACCATGTAGAGATTTTCTGGAGCAATCCATGGAGATATTTCTGAAAAAAAAGCTGAAGAAATCTTTGCAGTAATTCCTGTAAAGATTTTCCTAGAGAAATCCCTGTAGGAGTCTCTGGAGAAACTCCTGTAGGATTATCTAAGTTAATAACTGAAGGGCTCCTGGAGGCATCCCTGGAATAATTCATGGATAATGCTTGAAAGTGTCCCAGGAAAAATCACTGTAGAGATTTCACTGCTGGAATCCATAGAGGTTTTTTTCCTTTTAAAAGTTCCTTGGGAAATTCCTCAAAGAATTTCTGGAAATATCTATAGAGTAAGGTATTTTTAGAAGAAAAAAAAATCTACACTTCAGTCGTCACGCTGTTGTACTTTGTACCGAAAAGTCATCAGTCGCCGTGCAGCCTCCATTCCATTCAACGTGCACATATGCAGATTGCAACGTTATTATTATAAAGTCGAGTCTAGTACACGACACTGAAGACGGCCTTACAGTTGAGGTCGAAATACGCGTATCTGTCAAAGGATACAAACTCTAGTGGAATTAAATGGTACTAGTACTAAATTCGGTTTTTTTCATCTACTTAGTTATTATTCTATTCTTACAGAAAAATTTCACACAATTACAACATTTTTTCATTGTAGAACCTTTTAATAAGATGGATTTCATTGTTTCAGCCTAAATATTTTATGGGAATTTAATTTTTATTCATGTTTTGATTCAAACATACACCGAATGAATCTCTTCTATTATGTATGGTTTCTGTTACCGTAAAAATCATGAAATTGTTGAGCAATGTGATATTTATTGTTAGGTCATGGTTTATTTACATTGCATCATAGTAAGTAGTTAACCCTCTAATACCCAACCCCGTCTTTAGACGGGGTACACTTAGGAATTTTGTGTATTTTTTCGTAGCTCGGAAATTAAAATGATTTTATTTTTGGCTTAAACCTTGACTCATAACACGCATATAAGAAAAGCTTTTTATGATTTTTGAAACTTATTTGTATTATTGAAAATTGTTTGAAAAATTGTATTCTTATATCACCTACAAATGCCTGGGATTCATTTAAACGTGTATAATAAAAAAGCGTAACTTTTATATTTTTCTACGATCAACCTATCACAGAAGAAGAGCCTGATGGTATTGAAATAATTTCAAATCTGTTTTTTCCGTTAGTTAGTTCCAGAAAAAAATTTAAAAAATAATATTTTAAAAAGTATAGTAAAAACTCAAATTTTTATTATTGTCAAAAATCAGTAACCAGAAGAGGCTTCAAGAAAAAAATTAAAAGGATAGGGATGTTCAAAAATAAAAATAATAAAAATCAAAAATCAAAATTCATAAATTTGCGAAGAAAAATAATTCATTGCCCAACCCGTGTTTAGAATGATTTTAGATAAGGAAAAATAATATTTAGATCGAAAACAAAAATTTGGGTATTAGAGGGTTAAGATAATATGAAAGGGTTTGGACAATACTGTAGAACACTAAAGCGGTTTTAGTTTAAATATGATTACTGACATTTTTCAACTTTTCACAGCTTTTACCGTAAATTAACGTTTGAAATCCTTCAAAAATGAATCGCATACTAGGTACTAGTATTTCAGATTTCATTGAAATTTTCTGTTCAACTGCCGTGAACCCAGTGTTTGGATTTTGATCCGAATTAGCCGATCGAACCATATTCGGAGAGTGTTACAGTTCGTGAACCATAACAGTTCGTGACACATCGCATTCGAAGAGCCCTATGAATGTAAACATTCACTCTCCCGTTTGGAACGTGGCACGAGAGCGTTCAAGAGCAGCAACTCTCACGGACTGCAACAGTATTCGGGTGATTTATGTATTGCATAACATTGGTAATAACTTCCATATTTCTGGTGATGCAGTATTTAACAACCTAATTAAAATCTATTGGACCATTGAACACCCTTTTGGTTGCAAACATAGCACAGAAAATAAATAAACATTCGCCTCTGTTTCTTGATCAGCATGAGAGTGCGTCAGCGAATGTTACAAGTGTTGACACACAGTGATCGGCTCGTTATCTTCCACGAACGATAAATGTCATGTGTGTTGTATCAGGGTGTCTATTCATTAACAGGAATGAAATACCCTGATATTTCCAGGTTTTTCCAGAGTTAATAAATAATTCCAGGTTTAAGAAATTCTCCAACACATAAATGATTGACGAATAGTTAATTTTAGATGACTAAATTTTTTTTATCAGAGATAGGTATCTTTGAAAAAAATATCTAACAATAAATTCCAAAGTATTTTTCCCGTCAAAGAAAAAAAAAACTATCTGTTTTGTTCTAAACGTGTACACAACATAGGAAAAAATCAAAAATATTGATGATTTTTATACAACTTCCACGAAAAATAAAAAATGTTTATCGAATGATCTGGAAGTTCCTTCCATCATAAAGTTAGATATAAAAAAACAGTCTGTTCAATCTTAAGGAAAAAATAACCATTCCCTCAAAATGACATTCAGGGTCAGGCGGGGCAAGATGAGCATCCTAAAGATAAGTGCGATTTAAGCCTACTTAGGGTGCAGGTGCCATTAGTGGACAACCTAAGCTATAAAAAATCATAACAAAATAACGAAAAGCCTTAACAAAGATCTTTTGGCGTCAACAGAAAGATTTCCACCTCTACTATATGGGAAAAATATAAAAAGAGTGATAAAACTAATATTTTAACATAAAATCGCTTGAGCCACTATTGGTACACGTGTTCCGGTAGTTGCGCTAGTGCTCCAGTAGTAGACGTTCGGGAATGATACAAGGAATTTTAAACAAAACGATAAATTTTTACATAGGTTTAACATTTTTCCCTCGGAACAGCAATTATTATCTATCGAATGAAGCAGAAAGATCATCTCTAGGGCTTTTCTTCATTTTTATACATCCATTTTAAAAACTGCTTCCATCCGTTGATCCACTACTGGAACACGACGGCTACTACTGGTGCAAGAGAGCAAATTTTTTGCATAAACTTAATTATTTATATGACTTTTTGATAAAATAAAAAGCTGCAATTTGGTAAATCGACTAAACTAGAGACGATCTATCCATCAAAAATACCACATGTCGTTTTTATCGAAAAATGTTCGTTTTATTCCATAGTCCAATCTACTGGTACATTACAACCATTGGTACCGGCACCCTATAGTTCTTATTTTGGTAATATTGGTAACCATCCTTATCATTTACATTATCACTTCGACCCCCAATCACTAAAAGTTTTAAAAACTGATATAGTTTTCCAAATAACACGTTCAAAAATAGCTTTTTATCATCGGTCAAAAATACTGCGAGGCAAGATGAGCACCCCCATAAAAAGATGCAATTTACTAAAGAAAACTATTATTTTTCAATGCTTGTGATATCCGAAAATAGGGTAACCAATATATTCCGGTCCCCTATATATTTTGGACCCCTTGAGCCATTTTCCTTCTAATTTCCCAGTTTATAGCGAAAGATCAACTCAATGTGCATGCCATTTGGAAATATAGGACTATTCCGCACTTGCATCAACCGTTTGTACATAGAAAATGTGTTTATTTTATCTGAAATTATTTTAATTTTATCGGTTCATCCAAACAACCGTTACAACACGTTACGCACATTGAGTTTCCATTGCCAATCGATTGATTTGACTATGGGAAAGTATATTATACAACCAGTGTCGTGGACTTTGTCGCCAAACGATAAAAAATGCCGAGGGTCGAAAATATATACTTTGAGGATCCACAATGTATTAGTGTGTCCAAAATAATGAAAAACAGAGCTTCACAATTCAATTATTTTCGACGTTTTTTGGATCCTACATGACCATATGGGCATTTTTATCTCAGATAGGAAGCTTTTCTGTACATTTTGGCATGTTCTTTGCAATTATTCAATATGGGCAAACAAATAAAATAACTTCCTTAGGGGGTCCAAAATACTACCACAGAGGAACAGACGTAACACTTAGAACAAATCGCGATCAAAATCATAGTCGCGAAAACATGTACGCCCAATGCTAAAAATACTGTAGTTGGCCGATGGACCGACAGGTGGCGGTAGTGTGTTAACGTCAAACGCGAACAAAAACGACACGAGCGCTGCGGGTGGTCGATTGACCACCTACCATATATTCGAATCGGTCGTTAAAAAGTTGGTCGATGGACAGCGATGAGAGTGTGACGTCTGTTTGTCTGTGATACTACCGTTACCCTATTATCTTATATATTTCTGATAATATTTATCTTCAGCTAGCTTAGTTTTTAAAACTTTTATAAAAAATAAATAACTTTTCATAGATTTTACTAAAAAAAACGATTACATTTGTTGTTTGTTTATATATTTTTTAAAAAATAGTTTTGTGCAAAGCGGATACCGTAAGTCAAGCTCACAGCTGATTCTGGTTCTATAATTTCACACTTGTACTTAATTTTGAACGAGCACCATCTTGCCGCAAGGGTGCAAACTTATTAATATAATCTAAACAATTGAAATATTTTTTAAAATTTGATAAGAGTTTTGCTCCTGATTATCTACAGAAGATTATTCTGTAACTATACGGCTAAAAACGTATGAATGAATTTATTTACGCAACAAAACTATCACTTTTAAATGATCAAATGTTACTACTATGTATTTTTGACAATATTTACGTTGTGTTGTTGATCTTTTAGCTGAAAGTTAGGGCCGTCATATCAATTTGATGATATTCTTCTGAACCTCAAATAATTTATGGAAAAACTTCGGTAGGAACAACACAAACAAGGGGTACTCATCTTGCCCCACCTTCCTCTATCCAAAATATTCCTCAGAGAGCATTTGATATTTTTCCTAGATGATATTCTTGGGGAAATCAGTGCTGTTAGCAACTGATCGTCTTGAAAAAAAAATAAGAGACCTCTTGCTTGAAAAAAAACAACTATGAACCAAAACGAATTCTCGCATGAATGACGAATACAAAAAGACATCACGACATGTGGGTTCGATTCCTAAATTGAACTGACATTTTTATAAAATTATTTCTAAAACATATTTTTTTTAATTCCTTGTGACATTACAAGTACAGGTCGGACTCGATTATCCAGAGACTCGATTATCCGGGACTCGATTATCCGGAATTTGTTTTTTGATGTTCTTGTTTTTCAAATTTTTATGCATAAATATGAGATAATATGGTATAGCAATATATAATATTAGTGGTTTTGCAGTTTAGAACGTATTTAAGAAAGGGGGTTTGAAAAAGTGTTTTTTTTTTTTTGTGTAAGCTGGTCAACAATTATTCTTTTTCTTGTGAAGACCCCTACTGATCCTAGAAAAAATTTCTGGCTACGCCACCGCATCATACAAATAAAATAACGAAAAAAAGATAATGTTTAAGTTCTTTTGTCAAAGATTTCAATTTTTTCTTAGTGATTCGATTATTCGGAGGACTCGATTATCCGGAGTGAAAAAAAAATCGATACTCCGGATAATCGAGTCCGACCTGTATTGCTGCTCGTTTTACTGTAGTTTTCATGCAAATATTACTCCAAAAATCGCTTCAGAAGATTATTTTGAGATTTTCGCGAACTTTCTAAGTAATACTTCCTAGAAATTCGTTTTGAATACCTTCAAAAATACAATCTGGAATTTTCAAAAAGAAATTACTTCGGAGACCATCAAGAATCTCTCCAAAGATCGTTTCAGACATTTTTCAATGAAGTTTCAATTTATCTAAAAAATGTTCCATTGATATCTCTAGGACTTCCATCAACATTCCCGTTCAGAACACCTCCAGGAATTCGAAATTTCGTCAGGAATTCCATTACATTTATTTATTTATTTTTGAATACTCAAGGAATTCGGTAAAATTTTTTCTAGCTATAAATACACGGATGTCTCTAGGGAAATGTCAAGGATCGTAATCATATCGTAATAGTCATTTTAAATTAACTATTCGTCAATCAAATATATGTTGGAGAATTTCTTAAACCTGGAATTATTTTTTAACCCTGGAAAAACCTGGAAATATCAGGGAATTTCATTCCTGTAAATGAATAGACACCCTGATACAACACGCATAACATTTATCGTTCGTTCCAGATCGTTTTGGAGAAAATTGTTAAGGTGAAGATGAATCGAAGCCAAAGTTCAAATTTTCAAGAGCACGGATCTAGAGAACCAAACACCCGTTTGAGCTGAAAACCTAATCGATTGGTCACCACCAGCTAGTGACCAATCGATTAAGTTTTCAGCTTAAACGGATGTTTGGTTCTCCAGATCCGTGCTCTTGAAAATTAGAACTTTGGCTTCGATTTATGTTCACCTTAAGAACATTCGCGAAGAATAGAGCGCTGCATATGACGAGCCTAACCTCACTTATTTGACAGCTGCTGGTCCTGTTGTTTACGTTTCGGACTTAGTCGTTTTTTCCATCATTTTTTCATCTTCGCATTTCTATCACCAGCATGCTGATGGTGACGATTTTCCACGGTAGGAAGATAGAATAATACGATCCGTGGGTATCTGCAGTGGATTTGATCTCTCCTCGCAGCAAACTTTCACGAAATTAAGAATGATTCGAAAAAAGTACTAAGTCCAAACTGTAAACAACAGGACCAGTACCTGTCAAAATTGATGCGTGACGTCACAGTGCAGTGGAGTATTTCGAAAGATAATTCTTGAGTAACCTCAGATGAAACTTGTGTGAGTTCTAAGTATGCCTTGATAAATTTCAACAAGGATCTTTGAAAACAAGGTTATATTGTTGATAGAATTCTTCCTAGAAATTTTCTTGATAAATTGCTAAGATAACTAAAAAAATACAATCTCTGAATAATGCACTACAAGACGGTTTGAAGAAATTAATTGATGAAATTCGGATAGAACCCATGAAAAAACTATCTATGATTGGAGCAACAACTGTAATAATTGCTGTAATATTAACTGGTGTGGAAACTTAAATAAAGTTTTGAAGAATACATGGAGATTTGGAAGTATTATTTGATTTTTTTCAGAGAACTGTTTGAACCACAATAATAATATTTTGATGCTGGGGAAATATCATGAGAAATTTCTGGAGGAACTTAATGAGGAATCGAAGGTCAAATTTATCGAGGAATTCTTGGAAAAGTTTATAATTGATAATAGATTTCTTCGAACAATGCCAGAAGGATTTTAGGAGAGATTCTTAAGAGTAATCGAAGATTTTGAAAAAGCATTCTAATAATAATGCCTAGAATGAAAAAAAAATCGGTGTAGGAATTGCAGGGTTTCTTGAAAAAAAAAAACGAAACGATATTTATTTAACACTCTGTAATAAACCTCTGTGGAAGTGCTCCTGTAGGATCTGTGATAAATTTTCTAAAGGTTACAACTGAAGAAATCGGTGAGAGAATCAGTGAAAAATCATCTGGAGGAAATTGTGGGATAAAAACTAGGATTTTTATCCAGGGTAGTCTCTGTGAAATTTAACGCAAGTTTTTTTTTTCAACTCTGTAATAGACTTTTATGGACTCTAACGCTGTTCTTAGATTTCCTAGACCAAATTCTGAATTATACACATAAAGTTTGAATTCTGTTCCAAATTAAGCCAATATATTACCTTACAAGCTGGTAAACTTGCATGCAAGTTGGCTAAAATAGTCATTTTTTGCATTTTCAACAGTCAATATCTCAAAAACTAGACGTGCTATGATATTTCTGAAAACGGCAATGGATTCAGCAACCCTTAATTAAGTGAATAGCGGTTTTTTGGTGCTGGAGACAAAAACGTGTTCCGCAGTGTAATGGAAGTAACCGCATATCAGTCCCAATACGGATTTCCGCACCGTGTTACGCAAAAATGAACCGTTTTTTGATCATCTTTATGTTTTTCTCGTAAATATATCGTAGTGAGACGCAAATTGTAAACTTTTCATTAAGATTTGAACATGTTGCAATCCTCTGGAATTGTTTATGGAAAACGAGTTTGGAAACTTTACAGCCTTTGACAGTGCTACTGAACAACGCCATCTTTCTAAGTGGTCAGGCTCCTGAGATATTTACAAAACAAAGCTTTCATGAACACTCGCGCTGCCTGGTGGCGGAACTCCGAATCTGAATAATTACCGCATGTCAGCCACAACTTTGTCGAAGATTTTTTTCTATATTTTATCGCGAGGTAGGGGGAAGTCCTCTATGCCCGGACACTTTTTGTTTTTTGATAATACCGTAAAACGGGGCGAATAGAAAAAGTGGGGCGAATAGAAACAAAGCGACCTTTAGTTAAAAATGCGACTATTATGCAATGACAAACTTTAGAAACCTACAGAAATAATTTTTTTTTCATTAGTTCAATAACAACAGAGTATCGCTAAACTATTTTCAAATTAAAAATTTTGCTACATTTCTCATTAAAAATTTGAGAAGAAAATATTGAAATCTCAATCATTTTTGATAGCTTGAAACATCCGCCATTTTGGCTGATTTCAAAAATGATCTAAAATTGAACTTGGTTTCAAAAATTTTAATTTTTTTCTTCACTAAGTAAATACATGTTGATATTTCTTCAAGATGCAGTTAAAAATGTGTTTATTTTCCCATTTAAATAAAAAAAAGTATTGATATTTACTGAACAATGTTTCTATTCGCCCCATTGCGGGGTGAATAGAAACATACAACATTTTCATAAATATTTGTACGATATAATTTTTATTTTTAACAGCGATTGGGGTCTTAGTAAAGGAAGACGCGACCCATATTTAAGACTAATAAAATTGGATTTTATCCACACGGTTTAAGTTGTACACATTCAAACATGTCGGAAAGTGTTTCTATTCGCCCCATTTTACGGTATTTCAAAATCTACATTAGTTTTATCGTTCATTTTTCTACAGGATAAAAAAATCACATTATTTTAAGTAGAAACTCACATGAGAACAAAATTAAACCTTTACAATTCATTTTTATGATGGATGACATTATGCACTAAAAATGGTGTTCACTGAAATATGTCCTCTATGGCCGGACACTATGTCTTCTATGCTCGGACACTATGATTTTCACCATCAAAGTTTACACCAAATCCACAGAAAGGCCAAAGGGTGCTTCGTATGTCAGCACATGCCTTGTTGGTTCAATCTGTGCATGATGTACAGCGTATGAAGCATATTAGCGAGATTATAGGTCAGTTCCATAAACTCCTTCTTGATCAGCGCCATAGATCGATATGCCATTTGTCGCCGTCTATGTTGCATTAGCGGTTGCTCGTATTCAGATAAAAATTTGTTCGGGAATTCAACGCGTTTATAGTTCTTCACAATTTCTTTGTCAGCTCGAAGGTTGAAGTGTGCTCGACCTTCGTATCTCAATATCTAATTAGAGAACCATAATAAAATTTGGTGTTCTTGGCTACCTCTATAGTCCCTTGAATGCATATCAATGCATGTTTACATTGGTTTAGTATTGTTGAGTAATGTATTCAATATTAGTAGATGAATTGATCAAATTCATAGGAAGTCGCTGAAGTGCGTTTTGTTCAATAACATGTTACTCAAACGTAGCATGTGTGGAACAACACCACGCGAAAGTTTATAAATATTTGACACATCGGAATTTGGTACCGGTAAAACCACGATAGTAGGTATTTATTTTGTAATACGATATCTCCCTAACTCAATGATCCCTTCATTATCGAGTTATGGAGAAATGACTGTACATCATATCTTGTATCTGCTTCTCGTGCGCTCATTTGCCTTAAAAGCACTTACAGCACTTTATAAGGCCTCCAAGGACCGAAAGTTTTGTTGTTTATGATTTTTTTAGTTGCTGTTTGTTTTTTGTACCCTACATTTATGAAAAAAGCGAATTATGAATTAGATCCCAATTATTACACAATAAAAAATAATGAAGATTACACGTCATGTAAACTTCATTTATACCATTTAAACAAAAAAAACATGTAAATTTAAGTCTGAAATCATGTAAAAATGTGTTATATGTCATGTCATCACTCAGGATCCTGCTGGATTACATGGCATATAATTGAAGTTTACATGACATATCATGTAAATATCCATGATATTCCACGCTCCAATTATGTGCATTATATGTCTCAGAATTTTACATGTTTCGTTCGAACTGTGTAGGTTAACATTTTCACTGTCCGGCCATAGAGGACTTGCAATGGTTTACAAAAAAGGTTGCTTTTCTTTGAAATTCGACATTTTCCAATAAGTTTTGCATTGCGATTGATGCAAAACTTACTGAAGTCAACGTACGGAGACAATTCAGCTTAAATTAAAAGATACATTCGTGACTACACTTGTATGAAATTTTATCGTTTCACATTTTTTTGGTAGATTGTATCAGAGTGAAACTTTTAACAGCTACTGTTTGTTTACGTTTGGACATGCAAACGTCATAGTTTGTATACACTGCAAAAATGTGTTTGTGCATAATCCTAGAATCCGTGACAACCGAAAGGTTAAATTATCGAGAATCCCATATTAAAATTGTCTGATTTGTGGCCTAGATGAAAAAAAATCGAAATTTATAATCTGCTTAAAGTTTAGAAAGTTGATATTTTTAAAACAATCAGTTGCTACTCGTCCTGAAATTGGTGTACAAAACGAAAATAATAATATTCCTTCTCAATACTAAAACTTATGTATTGGAAGGATATATATGTAGGTATGGAAACCGTTTTACATAAAATTAAGTATGATCCACATAAAATAGGGATACACAAATAAAATACGTGATTTTTATAAAACCATAAAAATAGTTCCTAAGCTGATTTTCACGTCTTACTTAATTTGACACAAAGTGATGATTTACAATACATATCAAACATTTCCACATGTATTAAATTAAAAGAAATCTTCAGTGAAATGTGAAACTTACACAAAATATGTGTACATCCTGAATATTCCTTGCATTAAGTGTTTTTACCTTTCTCAAATACCGTTCCATTTGTCACGATACAGATGATGACTGGGTTGGAATGTGGTCACCGTTTCTGTACGCAATGCTGGCAAGAGTACCTGACCACCAAAATCGTAGAGGAAGGCCTGGGCCAGTCGATTGCTTGTGCCGCTCATGGATGTGACATACTGGTGGACGACGTGACCGTTATGCGATTAGTTCAAGATCCACGAGTGAAGCTGAAGTATCAACATCTAATAACCAACAGTTTCGTTGAAGTAAGTAACCGATGGGAGTTCGTTTTTACCATTTATCTAATCTAACATTGTTTTTACTCCTCAAGTGTAACCGATTGCTTCGCTGGTGTACTTCGGCGGATTGTACCTACGCCATCAAAGTACAGTACGTAGATGCCCGTCCGGTCATCTGCAAATGTAACCACGTTTTCTGCTTCGAGTGTGGTGAAAACTGGCACGATCCGGTACAGTGTCGGCTACTGAGGAAGTGGATCAAAAAGTGTGACGACGATTCCGAAACATCCAACTGGATTGCGGCCAACACCAAGGAGTGTCCGAAGTGTAACGTAACGATCGAAAAGGATGGTGGTTGTAACCATATGGTAAGTAGCTTGTTGAGAGATTGGTCTGCTGTATTGGCTGAATTTTCAATTTGTATTCAATGGTAGGTTTGTAAAAATCAAAACTGCAAGTACGATTTCTGCTGGGTGTGCTTGGGATCTTGGGAACCGCATGGTTCTTCCTGGTACAACTGTAATCGATACGATGAAGATGAGGCTCGTGCTGCTCGTGATGCTCAGGAAAAATTCAGATCATCATTGGCCAGGTAAATATTATAGTAGTAAGTTTTATATGGTATAACCTGTATCGCTGTCCAAACACTAGAAAGTTTCCAGAAACCAAGAGTAATTGAGGGGCCTGATTGACATTTTGGTCGGATTCGAGTTAGGTATATTAAAAAACTACTCGTTTTATGCTTTTCAACTTTTTTTATGTAACTATTTTTTTCTTCAAAGTTTGAGCAAATTTATAGCTGTTGATGAAAAGCTAAGCTTGAAGCACAGACAAACTTAAAGATTTTTGGGAAATTTATTCGGAGATCAAAATGCTGTCCCAATAAACTTCTGGACACAATTACTAAGAATTGCTATTTAACGGATTCGTGGAGGAACTAATACAGATCCTTGGAGATTTTTTTTTTGATTTCTAATTTGACTAATCTTTGATTTATGACAAAGTCTCCACGAGATTCACGAGACTTTGTATAAACTTATGGAGATTTACAGTGAATTTGTCCTGGCATTCTCAGTGTGAGATCCTTAGTAAATTTATGGAGAATTTTGATGGATGAATATATGGCAAGGTCCTTTTGGTATTCTCGAGCCGAGTTTTATTTATCTCTTGACGACATTCTTGTCAAAAACTTTGATGGATTCCTGGGAAGATACTTGTTTGAAGTTGTCATTATTTTTTTGGTTGGATACAATCAATTTTTGCGAGAGATCGTTTCTATCATAAAGATCTCTCCTTGGATCCAACGAGATATGTACCAGATCTCGAATTTCCACAGGAGCCAGCCATGTCTAACGTATAATTTTGAAGGCATTCTTAGTAGAGGATAGGTATCTTACACTTTGTCGATTTGTGTAAAAGCGATCTGAATTTAAAAAAATTAAGAAGAATCACAACTTATCTTTTAAAACTGTTTTAAAACGTTTTTTTCGCCGTGTGAATTTTGGCTGCAATAAACTCGCGCTCAAAAACGGAGTTTCATGACAAAATAATACACCGTTTTATTAAATTACTTATGACATTTTGTACCAGTGTAAAATCGACTTAAGTAGTGTTTTGTGTTGATTCCTGGTTGAGTCATTTTGTCTCTCTGTATAACAATGTGGTGATAATAGTGGTTTGGGCGCGAAAGTTGAAAATTTGACTTAAGGTGATTATAAAACGAAGCCAAACTTTAAATTTTCAAGTGCACAAGACTGGAGAATCTGACAACCGTTTGCGTTGAAAATCAATCAAATTGCTTGCTTGCTGGTGGTGACCAATGGTATAAATTTTCAACGCCGAGCCCTGTTTGCTTCTCTTGAACAGATGGCTGTCTTGTGCTCTTGAAAATTCGAGTTGTGGCTTCATTCTATAATCCTTAAGTCGTTTTGTAAATTCGTAATTTAAACGTCCCAAAAGTGAAAACCGAGCAGTGTTGACCAGACTCATTTCCCCGAAATTCGAATTGTGAAGCCATGAACTGTTATAACTGTGCGTTGCACCGACAGTTTCGATCTCGGTGGGCCGCAATTCAAGTTTCGGTGAAATGATTCGCACTCACTCACTCACTCATTTCATTTCACCGAAACTTGAATTGTGGCTCTCTGGGATCAAAATTGATCGATTTTGTGTGCAGTACTCAAGCTTAACCATCTGCTTTTCTATCTTAGGAGGATAGAGCATGGTTGTAGTAGTTCGTGGCTTCGTAGTTCGGAAAAAGTTATTTTCGGGGAAATGAGTCTGAGCAACACTGAAACCGAGTAGCTTCAGAGTAAAATGTGTAGATTTGTGACTGTGGAATAAGATGAATTGATAATGTAAGTTCGTTTACTATTCGGAGATAATGCTGTTTGAATAATTTGTCGTTTATTGAAGATTTGTAGGACAATTTAATGGTTGCTACTCCGTGATTGATCGGAATAGGGTAACGACTGTTTATTTTGTTCTTAACCGCTAACAGTTGGCGCTAGCGGCAAAAAGTACAGGCAACAACCTTTCGAACATTCAGTTTCTTTCACTGGCCGCCGAGCGACGACACTGTTGTTTGTAATTCACCCACTGACCGCGCTACGCTGGATTCTCAATTTTTTCAAACTTTCGACACAAGCGCATAGAAGAATGGTAGTCGGAGAACTGTCAAAACGTATGAAAAATAATGAAAAACGTTAATTACTTGCAATTAGGAAACTGGATCAAAAAAGTAGTGATTAGAAATCAAGTGTAAAGTGAATACATAACTTTTCGTGTTTAGTTCATCTTACGTGGTGCTTTATTTGCTCAGGATTTCGTTTTTACTACAACTGAAAAAGAGCCATCTATTGCCTTTTAAGTTTTGAATATCGCCCTATTGGTAAGAATTACGCTTCGATCCAAATGTGTAAGGAGTGGGACTTTCCGCTTACCGTTTTGACTCATATTTCGAGCATCTAAGGCTTAAAGTACCTTTAAACGTTCCTAAAAACCAAGAATCCACAGAAATTTGCTTAACTTTTAATTGCTTCGCTAGATTTATCTTCTTCTTCTCGGCATTACGGTAAATCAATATTAACTATCAATTTTGGGCAAAACTGTTGAACAACATTTTGCTTCAAATGCCGAACACTTTGATTCAAATTCCGAAGAGCTTGAATAAATGGTATTCACATAAAAAAATCGCTGGTTTTATAGGCCTTGATTTAAAGAATAATTACAACTTCCAGAGTCGGAGTTGCAATTGACCATAATTTCCTACAAATTTGATGAAATATTTCAGTGAAATATTTCAACAATATCTCCATACGAATGGTTTATGGACAAACAGTCGAAAGACAAAAGGTGGAAAGGACAGAAGATCGAAAGATAAATGTCGAAAGGACAAAAGGTCATAAATGATATGCTTGGTGGGAATTTTTTCCTTCTTTGAAAATACGTTCTCGACCTTTTATCCCTTCTTTTTTGTTCTTCGACCTTTTGTTCTTTCGACCTTTTGTCCCTTCGACCTTTTGTCCTTTCGACCTTTTGTCATAGATTCATGTGTATATTACATTTATATGAAACAGGTATTGGAGTTTATGTCGACGCTTTTACTGACGAACCATATAAAGTTTAACAACTACCGAAAAGCTAAACATTACATATAATTTGCAATTGGATTAGATGGACAAATTGATGTGAAGATTTGCGAAAAAGTTACACGTCTTCTCAGTGAGAATCGAACTCACGACTCCCCGATCTCTAGTTGGGGCGCGTTAACCACTTCGCCATGAGAGGACTCATGAACGCAGAAGTTAACCTGAATTCGATTTCAGCTCAATAATCACGTGGTCCTCTTTCGCAAAGTGCACCTCTTTCGGAAGAATTAGATGCCCATCCAAACACAACGCTTTCTATATATATCCAATGCCTAGCCCGAGAGCGCATTATTTTTTAGATATAGGAATAGCACACTACACTAGCCAGCAACTGCGCTGGCTGAGGTTTTCTATTGTGTGGGCTTCCAATGGGTCGCGACGTTCTCAAACGACCGGTTACGGAACATGAGTCCGTTGCTCGATAAATACTTGTTTTAATTATGAATCGTGGTTTACGGCCACAACCAGCCGAGTGGAAGTTTAACAACTACCGAAAAGCTAAACATTACATATAATTTGCAATTGGATTAGATGGACAAATTGATGTGAAGATTTGCGAAAAAGTTACACGTCTTCTCAGTGAGAATCGAACTCACGACTCCCCGATCTCTAGTTGGGGCGCGTTAACCACTTCGCCATGAGAGGACTCATGAACGCAGAAGTTAACCTGAATTCGATTTCAGCTCAATAATCACGTGGTCCTCTTTCGCAAAGTGCACCTCTTTCGGAAGAATTAGATGCCCATCCAAACACAACGCTTTCTATATATATCCAATGCCTAGCCCGAGAGCGCATTATTTTTTAGATATAGGAATAGCACACTACACTAGCCAGCAACTGCGCTGGCTGAGGTTTCTATTGTGTGGGCTTCCAATGGGTCGCGACGTTCTCAAACGACCGGTTACGGAACATGAGTCCGTTGCTCGATAAATACTTGTTTTAATTATGAATCGTGGTTTACGGCCACAACCAGCCGAGTGGAAGTTTAACAACTACCGAAAAGCTAAACATTACATATAATTTGCAATTGGATTAGATGGACAAATTGATGTGAAGATTTGCGAAAAAGTTACACGTCTTCTCAGTGAGAATCGAACTCACGACTCCCCGATCTCTAGTTGGGGCGCGTTAACCACTTCGCCATGAGAGGACTCATGAACGCAGAAGTTAACCTGAATTCGATTTCAGCTCAATAATCACGTGGTCCTCTTTCGCAAAGTGCAACCTCTTTCGGAAGAATTAGATGCCCATCCAAACACAACGCTTTCTATATATATCCAATGCCTAGCCCGAGAGCGCATTATTTTTTAGATATAGGAATAGCACACTACACTAGCCAGCAACTGCGCTGGCTGAGGTTTCTATTGTGTGGGCTTCCAATGGGTCGCGGACGTTCTCAAACGACCCGGTTACGGAACATGAGTCCGTTGCTCGATAAATACTTGTTTTAATTATGAATCGTGGTTTACGGCCACAACCAGCCGAGTGGAAGTTTAACAACTACCGAAAAGCTAAACATTACATATAATTTGCAATTGGATTAGATGGACAAATTGATGTGAAGATTGCGAAAAAGTTACACGTCTTCTCAGTGAGAATCGAACTCACGACTCCCCGATCTCTAGTTGGGGCGCGTTAACCACTTCGCCATGAGAGGACTCATGAACGCAGAAGTTAACCTGAATTCGATTTCAGCTCAAGGACCACGTGATTATTGAGCTGAAATCGAATTCAGGTTAACTTCTGCGTTCATGAGTCCTCTCATGGCGAAGTGGTTAACGCGCCCCAACTAGAGATCGGGGAGTCGTGAGTTCGATTCTCACTGAGAAGACGTGTAACTTTTTCGCAAATCTTCACATCAATTTGTCCATCTAATCCAATTGCAAATTATATGTAATGTTTAGCTTTTCGGTAGTTGTTAAACTTCCACTCGGCTGGTTGTGGCCGTAAACCACGATTCATAATTAAAACAAGTATTTATCGAGCAACGGACTCATGTTCCGTAACCGGTCGTTTGAGAACGTCCGCGACCCATTGGAAGCCCACACAATAGAAACCTCAGCCAGCGCAGTTGCTGGCTAGTGTAGTGTGCTATTCCTATATCTAAAAAATAATGCGCTCTCGGGCTAGGCATTGGATATATATAGAAAGCGTTGTGTTTGGATGGGCATCTAATTCTTCCGAAAGAGGTGCACTTTGCGAAAGAGGACCACGTGATTATTGAGCTGAAATCGAATTCAGGTTAACTTCTGCGTTCATGAGTCCTCTCATGGCGTAGTGGTTAACGCGCCCCAACTAGAGATCGGGGAGTCGTGAGTTCGATTCTCACTGAGAAGACGTGTAACTTTTTCGCAAATCTTCACATCAATTTGTCCATCTAATCCAATTGCAAATTATATGTAATGTTTAGCTTTTCGGTAGTTGTTAAACTTCCACTCGGCTGGTTGTGGCCGTAAACCACGATTCATAATTAAACAAGTATTTATCGAGCAACGGACTCATGTTCCGTAACCGGTCGTTTGAGAACGTCGCGACCCATTGGAAGCCCACACAATAGAAACCTCAGCCAGCGCAGTTGCTGGCTAGTGTAGTGTGCTATTCCTATATCTAAAAAACAATGCGCTCTCGGGCTAGGCATTGGATATATATAGAAAGCGTTGTGTTTGGATGGGCATCTAATTCTTCCGAAAGAGGTGCACTTTGCGAAAGAGGACCACGTGATTATTGAGCTGAAATCGAATTCAGGTTAACTTCTGCGTTCATGAGTCCTCTCATGGCGTAGTGGTTAACGCGCCCCAACTAGAGATCGGGGAGTCGTGAGTTCGATTCTCACTGAGAAGACGTGTAACTTTTTCGCAAATCTTCACATCAATTTGTCCATCTAATCCAATTGCAAATTATATGTAATGTTTAGCTTTTCGGTAGTTGTTAAACTTCCACTCGGCTGGTTGTGGCCGTAAACCACGATTCATAATTAAAAACAAGTATTTATCGAGCAACGGACTCCATGTTCCGTAACCGGTTCGTTTGAGAACGTCGCGACCCATTGGAAGCCCACACAATAGAAACCTCAGCCAGCGCAGTTGCTGGCTAGTGTAGTGTGCTATTCCTATATCTAAAAAATAATGCGCTCTCGGGCTAGGCATTGGATATATATAGAAAGCGTTGTGTTTGGATGGGCATCTAATTCTTCCGAAAGAGGTGCACTTTGCGAAAGAGGACCACGTGATTATTGGAGCTGAAATCGAATTCAGGTTACTTCTGCGTTCATGAGTCCTCTCATGGCGAAGTGGTTAACGCGCCCCAACTAGAGATCGGGGAGTCGTGAGTTCGATTCTCACTGAGAAGACGTGTAACTTTTTCGCAAATCTTCACATCAATTTGTCCATCTAATCCAATTGCAAATTATATGTAATGTTTAGCCTTTTCGGTAGTTGTTAAACTTCCACTCGGCTGGTTGTGGCCGTAACCACGGATTCATAATTAAAACAAGTACATATAAAGTTTGTTTGAAAATTACATAAACGTAACGTTCCACGATAAAAATGTTTATCATAAGCATGAACGAAGCTCACCAGTTGACAATCCATCCTCGACTGAACACGAAATATTTTTTCA
Organism: Aedes aegypti; assembly: GCF_002204515.2. Lineage (NCBI taxonomy): Eukaryota > Metazoa > Arthropoda > Insecta > Diptera > Culicidae > Aedes > Aedes aegypti. The sequence continues at coordinate 3,246 of NW_018736378.1, read as the reverse complement.
CACTCGCACAACACGAACCGAACACGATTGATCTTGATTCCGTCACTCGCTTCACATGGGCATGTAACGGAATCAAAAGACAACATACACAAAAAACGTATTCATCCGGCGCCACGAAAAAAACGAGCATATTTGCTTAGGCTTCCCGAAGCAATACTTCAAACTTATTATCCAAAAATATCTGGTTACCTCATAGTTAGGTTTTTGAGGATAAAATGAGGATCTTAGAATAATTGATTCTTTAAATATTTGTGGTCAGTTGCGTTACGTCCCTGTATTTTTGCTTTATAGATATTTACATTACTACAAACCGTTACATGAACCACATGCAGTCGCTGGAAGTTTGAGCATAAACTCTATGCATCGGTTAAGGCTAAAATGGAAGAAACTGCAGCAGCATAACATGTCATGGATTGAGGTAAAACTGACTGTTTTGCCGTTATAAACCATCAATACTAATCCACTGGTAAACCTTATCCCTATGACGTAGGTTCAATTTCTGAAGAAAGCGTTGATATTCCTTTGCCAGTGTCGCCAAACGCTGATGTGCACCTATGTGTTTGCTTACTATCTGCGTAAAAATAATCAGTCGCTTATCTTTGAGGACAACCAGAAAGGATTTGGAAACGGCCACGGAAAAGCTGTCCCGAAGTACTTGGAACGTGATATTACGTCGGAAAATCTTTGCCGACATCAAACAAAAGGTTCAAGATAAATATCGGTAAGTAAATTGAAAATTTGCTTCTTGAGTTTCATTTGTAAAAAAATCAATATTCATTTTAGATACTTGCGGAAAAACGCCCGAAAAGTGTTACTTGACCATGTGCACGAAGGCTACGAAAAAGATTGGTGGGATTACCACGATTGATAAAATATTCGCTCCGATATTAGTGCAAGTTTCATCAGCGTGGGACTTTCGGATGTCCACTGAGATTGATGTGCCCCTGTCCCTTCCTCTCCCCAAATCAGCAAACGAAAGTGAAAACAGCAACCCTGAAAACACTTAGAAAAATCTAGCAAAAGGAATATTTTCGCGACGGAGCAAAATAACCCGAGATAAAAAAAAACAAAAACAAAAACAGTAAATGAAATCAACTGTTGGTATTCAATTTTCAAATAATGTGCTTTTCTTCGCTAGTACTCCATTTTCTCATTATGTGTCAGAAAAAAAAAAACTAGATTACACCACAATTAAGATCTGTTTAAATCAAGAGTTGTTGTTTTCCTGTTTGTTCTTGTTCGTTTCGATTCGATTCATTAACGATGATAAATTCAGCTAGCGCTTAAACAGTTGAACAAAAAAAATATACACCGAATATCGTGCGTTTGCTAGATTGATTTCGAGCTCATAAAGCGAATATGTATGTATAGTTGTAGCTATTTTCACTTTTTTCTAGTTGGCCAAGGGTTGAACGTAGCTTGAATCGAGAATGTCCCGTATTGTTTTGTAATGCAGCTATGGAAAGTATCAAAAACCAATAATTTTTAGGTAAAAATCATTTACTAAAACGCAGCAGAGTAAAGAACAGAATAGTATTTTCATAAAGTAGAGTGTCTTTATCAATGTTTCCGTTTTCAATGCATACCCACCTTTTTTCTAGAAAAGCAAATATGTTCATTATTAAAGTGTTTCGTACAGCACAATTGAAACTGTACAGTATTTATCAGACGTCTATTTTCAACCGCCAGACAGGGAAGAAAACTGTTTGACCGTGAATCTATTTGGACACTTTTACTCTGTTTCAAATCAAAATGGTGGTGTTTTTTTGTAAATGGTTCGACTCCATAAAGCTTTAATATTATACAGAAAAAAGTCCATTTTGTTAAAAAGAAAATCCATTACAGCTGACAAATGACGAAAAAGTGCCCAAGATTGATCCAATCTGAGCGGTTTCCCCTGCATTCGTGAAAACTTAGCTGCTTCCGGTTATTCGCAGTCTATAAAAACCAAATACATGTTCTCTCAGACGATGAATTCAGAGGAGATAACTCATACTACTAGAGCTATGTCAAGTGGTGTACAATCAGTTGATATTAAATGCCTGAATATAATGCTATGGTTAGATTTGAAAAATCGGTTTGGTATAAGGGTCGTTGGACATGACGACCACAAGCAACAACCTATTTGAAAAGAAAGTTTGGTGAATATGATAGTTATGCTAAATAGTCATTATACTTAACTGCCTTATGTCAAATTACCATTTTTAAAAATTATAATTATGTGAAATGAAGTTATTTTAAATAACATGTGTCACTTTTGTGAAATTTAAAATAATGGTCAAATGTATTTGTTAAGAGTTAATAGTAAACTTGAAAATGTAAAATTGATGGACAAAATTTTGACATATCAAGCCTATTAATGTCCGATGCTTTGCTGGGTTTTTGCATTTTTCTGAAACACTCAAAATCTGACTTAAATATGCGTTATGGAGTCAAATCGACTACTTATAAATACCGTTCTTACTTGCGGTATTATCGATCAATCATTGACGAAATTGTCAGAAATTGAACATCTCCTCTAGACTGTCAATTGTTTATTTTCCATAGTCTACATTTGTTGTTATAGCTTGTACCTCCGTATGCCATAATTAGTTAAAACGCCAAAATATACTTCGATTAACGTTTCACTAAGTAGTTAGTTCTCAAACACCATTGGTCTTCAAACTACTTTTTATTGTTTCGTATTTATTTAACTTCTTTACACGTTGTAGCTACACCTAGACTTGACATTAATTACTATGAACATTGAAACGCCATTTGTTCCCACAATATGCTTTCTTTGGGAGCTTGAAATGGATTACAGTCGAGACAAATGAATAAAAAAAGAAGAAATCATTGAACAAGTGATAAAAAATTTTAACGAAAGGAAACACTATAAAGATTATATATAAAAAGTGATGTGAATGAAGTATATAATAAAAGTGAGTATATAAGAAGAAGTAACCTATTATATACCGATTAAGAAAAGAATATGTTAGAAAGGGTCATTTTTCTCATTTTGTTGACTACGCAGAGGTAAATAAAATATTACGAAATGGTAAATTGCAATGTAAAATCGATCGGATCAATGAAACCCGAATAAATGAGAGCTAAATTAAAATAGATTTCTAGGTCGTTATTTTTTGTATGAATCCGAAAATTTCCTGCCCAACTTGCACAAACAGGAAGCAAATTGTATGAATAATGGTAATGCGCTTTTGATTAGGCTCATGTACGAAAAAAAGGGCTCCCGATATGCTGAGGCAC
>NW_018736377.1:0-26757 GCF_002204515.2 Aedes aegypti | reverse complement strand
CCATGTGGCATTTGGCAAAGTGGAGCCGTATGAGGGTACGTATATGATTATGAATAGAAAGGCGCGTGAATGCAAAATCGTGGGAAGAATCGTATGGAAGAAGGGGAAAAGTTGTGAATGAATCGAATGAATTCACTCATTTGAAGCTGAAGCGGTGCCAAATTAACTGAAGAGGAAAGGGTGTGAGGCCAAGGATAATGTCTGTGAATTATGTACACCACTTATAGTACATGGTCTGGTTTTAATGTGTCGTCGGCTGTGCGGCAATCCCACACTATCTACTAAAACTACTAAAACTGTTTGAAATTTGCCGTCGAATGCTTTCAGATACACCCAATTTCATCATTTTTTTTCAAAAAGTAAGGCTGATACAAATATTAAATTTCTTTTATGTCCGAGACCACTTGGAAGGTACGAGGCGGGGGGATAAAAATAAATAAAGAACAAAAAAATAAAAATGAAAAAAAAGTTATTTATTCGAATTTTTATTTTTAATGATAGTTGTGAAACTGTTTTTAATCGTCCTCTGGATCATTATTTTACTTGTTTTTTACTTTGTAAATTGTAAAAAACCTAACTGATGTCAAAACAATGATGATCCTTTTTTTCTCCCCTTCAAAATTTTCGACATAAAAGAAAATTAATATTTGTATCAGCGTAATGCTCTCATGAATTTAATGTCACCTATCCCAATCAATTTGCCTATCCCCTGTGCAGTACCATAGTGTTCTTTATAGGAATCTATGACATTTGGTCAAATGACATTTAGTCGAATGACGTTTGATCGAAAGTACATTTGGTCGAAAAGGTTTAGTTGAAAAATAAAGCAAATGATATTTGGTCGAACTGACATATCGTAGAAAGAAAAGTGCTCGAATCTAAATAGCATGTAGCATTTTGTCGCAAATGCAAGAGTGATTGAATAATTGAAAAAGTATCAAACATTTTACCACAATCTATATGCGTTTATCAACACTTTGATATTCAATTTGATGGACGCTCTTCCAAGGTATTAATCTTTCTCTTGCGTTTTTTAATGTTTCATGCTGCTTTTTCGTTCAGGCATGTTCTGAGATTCGAGATAAGCTGATCTTAAATGAATACATGCCAACTTTTTCATCTCAGTCAACTCGTCTTCCCTTACCCGATACATAGAATAAGCACAGTTTTCATTTTTACTAATCCAAAGCTTTTACTGCAAGCTCTGTTATTCACCTGAGGTCATCAACACTGTCAGCAAAGCCATATATTTGCTTGAGGAGTGTTATTAAGCTGGAAGTCACAATAAGCCAATTGGCCATAAGTTGAGTTCTGATTCCCGCATTCAAAATTCTTACCCACGTCCATGAACTGCTAGACCCGGAATTCAAAGAAAGATCCCGAGCACTCTCTCCGAATGCTTCCATCAGATGAGCTGATATTCATTGTGAAGAACGATGATATTTCAGAAGAATAATAAATGAATAAAACATCATGTTCACATCGTTGAATAATAACATAACTTGTTGAGCAGTTTTTCAAAGAATGATGATATTTTAAAAGAATAATAAATTAACTAGAGCTAAGTATTTCAGTCAATGTACAAAAAACTTCTAAGTACATTTGAATAATCATTTAAATCCTATATTTTTGGACAAAAATTACAAATAAAAAGGCGTATTGAATTTAAAAGTAAGACTGCATTAAATGTCCCATTATTTATTCAACAACAGTTAATGATTCAGATTATTCAAAAGAAAACGTTATCTTATCAACTTTGCAAAACTTAGGAAACAATAATCACTTTTACCAACTGATTCCAATCAACTAAACATCATTCGACCAAAAAATGTTTCAAAGCCATTCGACCAAATGTCCTTTTGGCTAAATGTACTTTCGACCAAATGTCATTCGACCAAATGTCATTCGACGAAATGTCCTAAAGCCCTTTATAGTGTTAAACAGGCAATGTTCTACAAGCGATGTAAAGTCATAGTAAAAAGATAAATAAAAACAATTTTACACAGCCTTATAAAACCTGTAAATTTAGCACTTTATTTGAAATTGGTGCAGAGAAATACATAGTGGGACAGATATGCGTAGAAATTCAGTAGCGGGACTGTTTTGCGTAGAAATTCAATAGGGGGACGAATTGACTTGGTATGCTTTTTATAGAGGTTAAAATATACTATTTGGCTACAAAAAGTAAAAAACGACGAAAAGTAACATGGGACAATTATGCGTATAACGGCAGCGCAGTTTGAAGTTCATTTATAATTAAATTTACTACAGATATCAGGTTTTAGGCCCTAAAGAATAAATATAAACACAGCTTGTAATACTCAAAAGGTGATTTTTGATTATTTGAAAAAGTATTAGACGCCCGCAACAAATAACGTAACGCTCTATAAAGAGAGAGGAGTAGGCTCAAGCGTTTGAGCTTATACAAAAATGATTTTTATTATGCAAAAAGCACAGCGGAGGGTTGATCGAAAACTTCCAATTTTAGCGTTACGTAATAAATGGATTCTGCCTTGTATGGTCGATATAAAAAACCATGTAAGGTACCGTGGGGCAAGTGGGTAATGGAATTCGCATAGTTGAGATTCTTCAAATTCTAGAGGCTTTAAATTGAAACAAATGAGGTCGTGTATATTTTTTAGCTTGATTCCCACCAAATATAAGCAGCATGCTGAAATTGATTTTTATGAAAAATTAAAGAAAAAAATACAGAAAAAGTTTTTGAAAAATGTCTCCTTACTTTTCACTTGCCTCAAAAGTGGGGCAAGTGAAAAGTTTACTGTTTTGAACAATAAATTCAAAAACAAACAGTTATATTCACAATTTCTTTTAGCTTCAACATTTGTTAAGGCTTCCCAATGAACAATAACATAAGTAACATGTAAACAAAGAAAATGTTATTCTTTTTACTTGAATTTTCTTCTGTTCAGTTATGTTAGTTGAAATCATTAGACACCATTATAACTGCAACATTTCCAATGCTAGTTCTTACATTATAGGACAGCAATTGCATTTCTGCTCTGTAGAATTTCCACCGCTCGTTATTTGTTTTTGAGAAAGTCGGATATGACGTCGGATAACTCTACGGGAGAAATCAAACGGAATCCTTCAATAACGTATTTAAAATCTTTTTTATGTGGATAGACCTATACCCCATTTTTATGTTTTAAACTAGCTTTAAATAGACATTCCACGAGATTTCCGTGTGTTCTCTAATATTGCAACTTTTCAGTCAACGTCTTCCTTTTAATTGGCTGCCCGAAGTGGACATATTAATATTGTAATGTTTGGCATCATCTTTAAGAGAAGTTCCATGATTTCTAATAGCTTTTAACGCTTGAGTATAATGTTTCTTGAATTATCAGTACGTTATGTTTTTCTATGATAATTGCGATCCATGCTCACTTATGGCTTCTTAAAGAGAAAACACAAATTCAATCTCTAATGATAAACTTTTCACTTGCCCCACCTGATAAGAAAATTGACGGTGTTTAAGTTAAGTTATTTTTAGGTCTACGTCGAATTAATTCCCAAACTTTTTTTTATTGCGGTTTGAAACTGTCACAGAGGACAACTAAGAAGTGGTACAGGAAATTATTTTTCACAATTTTTTTCCTCTGAAAATATTAAAATAAGATTGTACGCCGCCAACTTGTTACGGAGTAACAGTTGACAGGTTAACAATTTTTCGCTCTAATATGCAATAATGGCTGAAACATCTCAGAAATCTCTTACCTATCGTAATGTTCTCAATGGCCTCAAAGATTTACGCATGAGTTTAAAATGTTAATTCACATATTCAGTAAAATATATCAATTGTTTTCACTTACCCCGTTTACCCACTTGCCCCGCGGTACCTTATTTTGTATTAGGGCTGGAAATTTGCAAAAAATTGGATTACATAGATTTATAAAAACTATGCCACTAATAGAAGTTCATGTCCAGTTTTGTATGCTCTGTGGATTGTTTTACCAAAAATAATGATAAATCAGAGTTTAAATTCTATTTAAACGTCAATGAAACTAGAATTTTATACAACTTTGATGTTCTTTTTTTTTGGGTTTAATCACCGTTGATTGATATCTATTTATTTTATTGATGTTTTTCGGTGAACAAATAAAACACTGGTTTGCGTAACGTTTCGGCCTACTGCACTATTTCGGCCATCTTCAGACGCCAACAATTTTTATTACAAAAAACACTTATTAATCTAACAGTTAACGTTCTTTGTTTTTTCACCACAACTCACATATCAATCACCGCAGCTGAAACTACTTCCTTCCAATCCAGCTGGGAGATCACGTATAACTATTCAGAGAGGTACTTTGCTGTTGTGGTGTACGTCCTCTATCATTCTCGCTTCGTCTTCTTTCGTTGTTGGTCACTTGTCGTAGTTTAACCACTAACGCATTGTAGTTAGTGTTGAACGAACCATACTCACGTTGTAGGTTGACTGTATTGCTTTCTCCCGCCAATTTGATATGGAAAGTCTCCGCTACGATCCTGCTTTCCTGGTCAGCGATGCGTTCCACAATTTGCAAGCTGAAAAACAAGATTTTTACCAAGCTGAAGGATCTCATTCCACCAGGACAACAGAAGAATGTGGTGTACTCTGTACCTTATGGCACTGGAGACGGAAAGATGTCAGACAGATAGAAAGAAACTTGACACGAGGCCGGAACGTTACGCAAACGATAAATCAATGTTTTATTTGTTCACCAAAAAACATCAATAAAATAGATAGATAACTTTGATGTTCTACCGCTTCGAATTTTGACATGCTGGAAGATTTATAAAGTAGCAATGAATTCAGCAGCTCCAAACAGATTCTACCCCATTACCCCGAATGCCATCACTCCAAATGCCATTACCCCCGGGCGACGGACCTGGTGTAGTGGTTAGAACACTCGCCTCTCACGCCGAGGACCTGGGATCGAATCCCATCGCCGACATAGGTCACTTATGACGTAAAAAGTTATAGTGACGACTTCCGTCGGAAGGGAAGTAAAGCCGTTGGTCCCGAGATGAACTAGCCCAGGGCTAAAAATCTCGTTAATAAAGTCAAACCAACCAGCCATTACCCCGAATGTACCATTACCCCCGAATTCCATCACTTGAATGCTATTTCCCCCGAATTTACAATAATCTTGACATGATGATATTGATGACATTTCCCCGTGATTTTAGAATTCGGGGTAATGTCGTTCGAGGATTTTGAGATCAGGGTAATGGCATTCAAGGTAATGGGGTATAATCGTATGTAGGAGGTCTTTAATATATTTTCTGAAAACTAGTAAATTATCGGACACAAAATTCATGGTAAAAAGTTTTTAAACTTAGAGCAAAATGCACTTAGAATGAACAAGTTTAGTAGTGATTTTGGAATCTAAGCTGAACTGCAATTCTAAGCTAAACAGTCATTTTGAGCATGCTCTAAATTTTTTGACAAAAAAATGGCCAAAAATGTTGCCACCAGTCTCGAATCGGTTTGGGGTTGGAATTGTGATTCAGAACGGATCTCGCCAGTTCCAACCTAGGTTCAAAAACAAATTCGACATAAGTAGCCCATCGTCAAAAATTACCATGCTTGAAGAACAAGTTCTGGCTTAGTTACTGCCGTCAAGAGGACGATGGTGCAGCTGATCAGGAGGAGCTCAAGACTAGGAGGAGTTCGTTAGCTAGAAGGAGCCAGAAGCGGCATGCGTAATCGCTGGGATGATCCCGATCTGCATCATCCTGGCGCGAAGACATCGACTGCTATCAGCGAAGAGAATTCGTTTGCTGGTTAAGTGGCAGCAATAATGGGATCTCGAATCTATCGACTGGGTGAACAGGGATCGCGGAGAAAGTGAACTTCCACCTGACACAGTTCGGCTGCTTCAAGCACCGATGCGTCTTCACTATTCTGTCCTGAGTATATGGAGATTGAAGAAACGCAGAATATGTTGTCCTCAACTGCCTAAGGTTAAACATAGAACGAAACACAGTGGCGGCTGCTTTTGGTACACGGAATGATAAGCGATCCCAATCTTTGGAACATGATGACCAACATGGAGTGCAATAATGTCGTGCTTACAGCGCAACTGGCGAGAAGAGTAGCGAAACGAGCAGAGAGATGAACCGGAAGCCAACTCCCTGTTGATGAGAGGAGACCATTGGGCGCGATCAGAGTAGGCTACTTGATCCTCATCGGGATAGACGGACTTAGAACGAGAATAACGTAGTATCGGTAATAAATCGTCGTGGCGCATGTGAACTGGAACTCACCGTCAAACCGATTCCAGAACCGACCTGACCTTGGCCGACCACCCATCGAGTCGGAGTAGGCGTGATCCTCCTCCGGGGACTAGCTGAGTAGATCGCGAAACATACCGGCAAATGATCATCGGGGCGCCTGTGAACCGGAGTTTCCCCTCCACCGGAATCGCAGGACCGACACGGCAATCTGCTCGGCCAGCTTTGGAGTAGGCTAAGGCACCATTGGGGACTAGCTGATAGATCGCGGAACAGCACCGGCTAATGATCGTCGGGTCGCCTGTGAACCGGAAGTTTTCTTCCACCGGAATCGCAGGATCGACCTCGGCATCTGCCCGGATAGCATCATCGGTTCGGAATATCTTTCACCGCCGGGGAAACCTTCGTCGGAGTAGGATAGATCCACCGTCGGAGGCTATTCTGAGTAGTGCGAGCGTATCACCGGCTTCAGTCATCGGAGCGCCAGTGAACTGGAATCTCTGGGCCGACTTCGGCACTCTACCGGCCAACAACGGAATATGAACAACGCGTAACGTTACCGGGGAGATATTCCTCCGTCGAGGTACTCTTCATCGGAGTAGGCTAGCTTCACCGTCTAGAACTAAGCCGAGTAGTATCGATCCCTAAGAACCGTCGGCTTCGGGTAGTCGGTAGTCTACAGCTTGCGAACCGGAAGTCACCCCTAAACCCGAATCACTAGACCGACTTCGGCATCCAACCGGTCCGCCCGTAGAGCAGGACAAGCAGAAAAATGAAGTCAATCGCACCAACAAAACACAGTAGAATCCATCGAAAAAGTCTCACATGGCCCAGGCGTCAGCTCCAAAATCAAGCCCCAAAATGTGAGTGATGTTGAAGAGAAAAATTGCAGCCAGATCATATAGAGCAAGAGGTGTTGAAAAGGCGAAGAGGCATCAAAAAGCCCTCTGCCTCCTGAAGTAATACTATGAGGTAGTTCCAGGGGGACATCGGACTTGTAGCCCAAGCCAAAGAAAAGTGGCGTGGTACAGAGTTGTTTTCCCCCTCTGTTACCGCACTCGAGACGTGCATCCGCAGTAGACCGTCGAGTAATAGACCGTTATAGACCGTTAAGTGAGAACCACAGAGCCTAAACCCCATGTGCTCCTCAGATAGCCGAATTAGGTGAAAGTTTCTAGCTTTGCTAGAAGTGCGAAATTTATATAAATAAAAAAAAACATGTTCTACCTGTCCTACCAATTTCCTGCTCCACTGCTCACCAGCGTCGCTTGGTTGCAAAGTCTCAAGTCAGTTGGTTAACATAATGATAGTCCTTGAGGTATAGTACAACTTTGCCGTTGACACAACTTTTCTAAATAGTCTGGCCCCTGACACATCGTAAAATGAATGTTTCATTCTCACTAGCACCACCTGGTGGACACATATCGAATCTTTTAGTTAGAATAATGATATTCCTTAAGCTACTGAACAACTTTACCGAAGACGTCACCTTCCTAAGTGGTCAGGATCCTGAGATAACCGTAAAACAAAAGTTGCATACTCACTAGCGCTGCCTAGTGGCATAATTTAGAATCTCATGGCGTTTGTAATGATAGCGCTTGAGCTACTGATCAACTTCGCACAAGATGCCATCTTTCTAAGTAGTCAGGATCCTGAGATATCAGAAAAACAAAATGTCGATGCCACCTGCGGCGTCTGATGACAGAATTCCGCATTACAATGACCACCACATATTATCCCATAATCCACCGAATAATTTTGCTGAACATGAATACCCTTTATTTTGATTACTTTTTAAGAATTCGATCATTCATAAATTGAACCGTCGTAAAAAGAGGTTGGAGTGTACTAATAGAGGATTTTTACCGCACATTGTTATACCATACGAAATTTCACTGGGAACAAAACCTTTTCTAGAATTTATCTCTAAACTAATACGAACTAATTTGTAATAGAAAAACTATTCAGGAAGGATCAATGAATTTATAAAATATATAGTCCGTCAAATGAATCAGCCAGATAAACAAGAACAGGCCTTCTAGGGTTCAATTGTATGCTATGTATTATGAAATTTCGAAGGCGATATCTATTATGGTCTATAATGTTTCAGCTACTCACCGGAAGATGACGTCATGCTGTGGTGTGGGCTCATGAAGGAACTCAGCTTGGCCCCATGGTGGTACGGCGACATAAACAGGTCGCTTTGGTACTTGTAGGTCGGGTCGGTCTGGGGCTGCGTAGCCGCGGCTAGCCCCTGGAAGTCAAATTTGTATGCGTAACGCTTGCCGTGCACCTTGGTCATGATGTTCTTATCGTAGTAATATCTGTGGAAGAAGGAATAAAGAACAGAGAATGGCATTAAGCGAGGATAGACGTAAGAAAAGTGTCTCAATCAGGTACAATCGCCCGGTGCTGGGGGAGGTTGGCCGGTTTGTATCTACGAGTGTCCTGATTTTCCAGCCGTGATAAGCTACACGACATCGAGCTAATTTTCTTCGTTTTTGAATGGCGATTGTAACGAACCACAGGCACGCTCTTTCGCTACGGTCGGTCGAGAGAGAAGAACGTGGCAGTGGTGCTACCCTATTGTGGCATAAATTTGGTTGTTGTGGTCCTGTCAACCAATCGTCACAAGATCCACGTGCTTGATGGAAACAAAGGCAAGTCTGTTATTGCCGCTTCGAGCTGGAGGGAAAGGGAAAGGAAGGACACGTACGGACAAAAGAACTTAACCCTGTAGTACCCAACTCTAGCTTTAGACGGGGAATTTTGTGTCTTTTTTTGTAGCTTGGAAATAGAAAATAATTGAATGTTTGGATAAAACCTTGGATTACGCATATCAGAAAAGTTTTTTTATGGAATGCGAAATATTTTTTTATTTTTGTTATATGTTTGAAAATTATAATACTTTTATAATCTACAATTTACATTTTATATTTTTCTACATTTTTCTGTGATAGGTTGCACAGAAGAAGAGCCTGATGGCATTAAAATGACTTTTAAACACGCTTTTCACAGAAAGTGAAATGTGATTAAGAGAGAAAAAAATCATGTTTTCAAAAGTATCATAAAAATTTAAATTTTTATTATCATCAAAATCAGCATCCAGAAAGAAAACGATGAAAAATGATATTCAGACCGAAAATTAAAATTCGGAAATTAGAGGGTTAAAGGCACAACCGAAAAGAACATGGCAGTCTGGATGCGGTGATGAAAAGGCCGACGGTCCTTTTGCTACATTTGGCGACCGTGAAGCGAATAACTCTACCGATATTCTGTTTTGTTACCGTCGTCTGGTTCATTGTCACCGGTGACGCTATGTGACATCTTGACAGGCATCGCATGCTTCAACAGGAATGAAGGGAGACATTCAGGCAACCTCGATGTGTAGTACATTTTTTGTTGGCGGTATGGAAGGGGAAATGCACCTTAAACGCTTTAAGGTGAAGAGGAATCAAAGTCGAACCTCAAATCTTCAAGAACACAAATGGAGAGTAAAACATCGGTTCAAGCTAAAAACTTTTTAAATTGGTCACTGTCGATGAATGACTATTCGATCAACTTTTCAGCTTGAACGGATGTGCGGATCTCAAGATTTGTGATCTTGAAAGTTTAAGGTGTTGTTTTGTTTCTTCTTCACCACCCAAATCTTCATGTAAAGTCATTGACAAAAGTAGGTATCTTGATGCGGGTTTTTCATACAAAATGATCAAGTTTGGGATGTCTTTATTTCCAATTCTGGTACTCTGAATGGGCTGAAATTTAAATGACGAACTACATTAATCTGTAGTGAATCCCGCAAACAATATTTTTCAGGATTTTTGTATGCTCTTGCTTTAGAAACCCCTTCGAAACTCTTTGAAAAAATGGCAACAATGAAATTAATGAGATGCAACATTTTAGTTGTACGTAATGTCTTTTGATAATTTTTGGAAGAAAGTTTAATACACTAAAACCTCAATTTACGAAATCATATAACGTAAATTCAATTTACGTAACTTTTTTATGAAGTTTGTTGGCAGTTCTAGATTTAATTGGAAATATTTTCTTATACTAAATTCGGTTTTCATCATCACTAAGATTGCCAAATTTTAAACCGATTTTGAAAATGTATTATTTCGAAAACATTAAAAGAAGGCTTTCCTAACATGTTTGTTATTCTTGTGTAATTAAATTACTTTGGTGGCTATATTACTTAACGATGAATGCCTACTTCATAAAATGCCCAGACAACCAAACGTACGTATATCAAAATCTTTTTGCGTTATGCGAGGCTTTACAAAATTTCAATTCTTATACATGAAAAGGCCTGGTACGTGCATGAATTATGTGATAATAATATCATACAATGTGAGTGTATACATTTTCTACCAAACTAATCTGTGATCTTATGTGACTTAACTTATGATAATAAATGTAGAATTGCCAGCTGCTACGGATTGATCGACTTACTAGTACGAGTGCACGGTACGAAACAAATATACACATGAACTCAGAAAATGGCGTTTTAGGTGAGGCAACTTATAAATCTGACGATTTCATCCACCGGGTTTTGCAGGTTTGAAGTAATTTGTATGAATAAAACGAGTTATTACGTGAACTTCCATGCGACTTCTTGTTGTCTGGGCGAACAGTCCTTAATAATGTTAATGTTTAATACACAAAAACTGTTTTACATAAAAATGTTTATTTTTCACAGTAATACATCTCCTTTAACAAATCAACACCCGTCTTCAGAAGAGAGCACTCAGTAAACACACATAATGTGAGCAATGTGCACGCATTCATCCACTTGAGAAACGTAAATATCCAAATCGTTGACAATTCGAATGCTCTCGGTAAAGCGTCGAGCAAACCGTGGAGGGGACAGCAGGCAATTTCGCGTCTCTATTGCCTCGGGCTATGAACACAGAAGTACACATTTGCATTCATCCATTCATGGATTGGCTGCCAATGACACATCGCACTGCCACACCATCAAACTGGCAAAAGTGACAGAGGACTGAAAGAGTTGCTATATAGCCTTTTCAAATCGTATGCGAATGTGGAGTGATAGTCCTCTGTCGTTTGATGGATTTTGCATATTCCGCTGGCAATTATCTTGTTCAGCTCGAAGTGTTTTGGGGGTGCTGGTTGGAGGTGTTCCAGACGTAATTCGAAACACGGATGACTGTTGATGTGTACGTTTCGTGTTGATTCAAACCATACTAAATCAGATTTTTGTGATAAAAAGTGAATAAATTGATCGAACAAATTTTCAAGAGCACCAATCTATAGAACTAGACAACCGCTTGTGCTGAATATTTACTCACTGGTGGTAACCAATCGATCAAATATTAACCATTTTTTCACAGGTTCTCAAAAAAAATTAGTTTAAGCATCCCATGTCGATATCTGTCATTGGTGATCTTGTTTAAAAGATATTTCGATGTTCCTTGGGGACCGACTTCTCCATATAAAATGTCTTTGAGGGCCATTTTTGTTTTACGTCAATTTATCAAAAAAAAAATAAATAAAATGTGGCTAGGTGATAAGGAGCTACTCTGAAAAAAATCATAAAAAACCGTTAAGTATTCTAGGAGAATAATAAAAATTACGATATGATGTTGTTTGAATTTTCAAGCTCTTTATTTGGCCAGCGTGGTACCAGACACATGATGCCATACTCAAAGACGGCTGCATCTAATTACTTCATACTTTCACAACATACTTCCATTAATGTATTGTTCGAAGAGTGATTATCACAAAACGATAAAAATTATATAGCCTGAGATATTTACGTGGGTTATGGCTACGCGTCGGTCCCTCCTATGAATTTCGGAATGTCTCAGGATCAAGGTGACCAATGATTCTCAGGATCCAGTTGACACAGATTCCTAAGACTAGAAGAGTTTTTTGAGAGCTTGCGTAAAAATGGTGCAAAAAAAATTCCACAAACAAAAAAAGTTATCGAGGTTTCTATATTGTTATTGCGGTAAAAAATAAAGCAGCCGATATAATCGATGAGAAAGGGTAAAATAAAAAAAATGATTTTTTCAACCTGAGTCGGGGAAAAGTGTGCCAAATATTTAGGGAAAGAAGATCACCAGTGTGAAACGCACCAAATCGTGCAGAGCAACCTGGAAGCGAAGCAAACAATCCGATCGGATTTTGTGAGGAATCCATCAAAACTTCGTTGCACCTGAAGCAAACTCTCAATCGATTCTATGACATTTCCCGGAATGACCCATTTCCCGGAAACCTATTTCCCGGAAATGCCACTTCCCGGAATGAAGCCATGTGAATATGTGAAATTTGTGTGTGAAATCATTTGTGTGTAATCATGTAATGGTGTTAAATTAAGCAGCCTTCTCGTCAAAACATTGTTTCTTTCGGTATAATTTGAAAGAACGGCAAATGTTTAAAAGAAGGCTGATTATCTAGTGAAAATGACAGAAGCTATAATTGGAATCCATGTTGATCGATTTGTTTATCACTTTGAACGTTATTATTTGTTCTTATGGCATAACTTGAAAGAACAGCATATGTATGAAAGAAGGGCAATTATCTAATGAATTATATAGACAGTATGGACAATAATAACTCTACCAGCCGAATGTTTCCTCACAGACTGCACATAGTACCATGGTAGAGGTTTGAATGTCTTCAGATTATTTAGTCTTAAAAGTAAGTCTACAGTTATAAACTTTTGAAGGGATATGAGATCTAGAAATTTGTCTACATGAAACATAAACAGACTAAACTGAACTTTCAATAGGAGTGTTTGAAAAAAAAAAAATCCTACCTGTAAAAATTCTCGATCTTGTAAAAAAATATTCCAACACTTAGCCTCGCTTACTAATAGAAAATATGACGGATAGAATCATTACAACTACAAATATTTTTTCAGATGATTCACTGGAATATGTCTCATTAATGTGCTACTGAATAATCCGCTAAAATTGCTTTTCAAAACAGAATATCTACCCATTTTCTTCGATTCTGTTCAGCCAAGAGTGAACTGAGAGCCTTACATGGAAATATGTGATTATTTTCTCGAATATTCTATCTTGGCTTGTTTTATTTGGTCGGTGGTCAGACAAAATGAACCAGGTGATATTTCGGTGTTCTAAAAGATGCGTTAAGAAACTCCATAAGTTCTGATTTTTTCTATGCAACTTTGACATAGATGTATCATCAAATAAATAAGTGAATAATCATATCAACATTATCACAACATATAATGCAAATATTTTGACATATCGAATGCTTGGGGTACGTTTTTCTAAAATCATAAAAAACACTTGGTCTTGTCTTTCTAATACACCGACCATTTCTTAGCTGCGACAATCTAATGGATATTTACAAAGTATTCTTGAAACTTGTCACACTTGTTTTCATGATTCTGATATAAATTTACTATAAAAAAGTGGTCCAAAGCCAATCTCAAACGACGGTTCATCAGGGCCACCAAGAGTTTGCATATGAAGTTGTTTTGAGTAATACATGTTATAATGAATATCACAATCAATCACTATCACTATCAATATCAATCAATTTTTGTTAATCGAAATATGGTACGTGAAACTGTACAATTGCCCCAAAACAATTGGTCCCTTATAAAAATTATTTCAAGACCATTTTCACCCAGCCAATCTGTATCTTGCGCACAGCCCCTCCAACTTTTTTGACGTCGATTATTTCAATTATCTTGAATATCTTTCTGGGGAAACGGGGTATTCCGGGAAATGGGTCATTCTGAGAAATGTCTTTCCGGGAACACGAGTATTTTACATTTTTTTTTTCTAGAAAATTGAACTTTGAAAAATCTGCCTAATACGTCTAAATGTATGCTTATTTTCCTTGATATAAGCACATTATTTGAGAATAAACGGTTTTATGAGCAAAACACTATACTTGCTATGCTGTATGATTATCAAAAATGAGTTCAGTAGTTCATACTTAAGCTTACACAATATTTTCAACACTCAAAGTTGTCATGTAGGCATAGCACCAGTGGATTGTTTAGCACGACATTTTCAAACTGTATTGCTTACACCTTCAAAAAGTGTGAATATTGAATATGCAAAACTGACCCTAAAAAGAAATGAAATACAGTCAAACCTCCATGAGTCGATATTGAAGGGACCATCGACTCATGGAAATATCGAGGCATGGAACAGCTATTCTTTGGAAAGCTGTTTGAGGGGACCATCATAGTAACCCATGATTTTATGTTTTTAGTATGGTTCCATGAGTCGATATCGAGTAATGGAACATCGACTCATGGAGGGATGACTGTAGTTCAAAATCATCACATTGAATGTCTGTGGTGCCAACGAATCCTTCAGCAACCTTGGGAGGAAATGTTTTTTGGTACCGACCTGATCAAATGCGCCCCAGTGATCAATTTGCCCCGGATTACGGTACTTGGGTATCTCCCTGACTTTTCCGTTGACGCTCACAAGTTTCCACTCCACGCTTCTACGGGTCGAACGATGACAAAGAACGCCAGCTAAGAGTTGCGTACTTAGCTGGTAGCAGGCTTTTTCCTTGCTCTTGATTTAAGGTTACACGGGAGACTGTGTTATTTTCCCTATCTTTTGTCTCACTCTAACAATTCTCATCAAAACTTTGCAGAAGCAAATCTCGAGTTTTAGTGAACCGTTAAAGCTGAAAATTAAATGGGTTGTGCACTACTTATACAGAATTACATGATCAATTTTTCACATCGATATATGGAGCAATACTTGAGATTTGTTCAGTCAATTGAATAGGGTGACTATATTGACGTCCCGTGCGGCCTTAACAATCATCTCTTCATTTCCACGATCAGCTACAAAAAAGAAACGATTTTACCCACACACAAACTGAGCGTCCGTGCGGGATGAAGAGTTTAAACATTTGTGTTTGCTTATTTTCATTCTTACAATTGTACACGGAAAGAAACATTCAGAACCGAGAGAGCTGCACCTTCCCAATGGGGGTAGTTTGGCCCAATGAGCCACATTTGGGGAATGCATCATTCTCAAGCTTGGGTTGAATGAACTCAATTTTGGGTTGAATCAAACCAAATTTGAGAAAATTTTTTCTTATAGCTTCAAAGGCAAAGTACCTAATAAAGGCCTTAGAGATTTAGCCAAATTTAGGTTATTGGTGGAAGGTTAGACGAGCACTTCCAAACAGCTCTTCGTTGTCTCTTTGCAGCTCTTTGGGGTGGTACACCCCCCCCCCCTTGTCACGCTTTTTTGTATGAGTCCTCTAAAAAATTGTAAGGCTTGTCACGCTATGCCAGACCTCCTCCCCCTTTGGAGCGTGACAAAAATTTGTGTACGACCCCTTTATCCAAAAGGGCAAAGCAAGAAATACTGAATTGCGAACAACTAAATCCAAGATGATGCGAATAACATAGAAGATAATGAGACCCGAAACAATCTACAGACCAACGCGACGAAATAAGGATTACGATTTGAAAACTTGGAACATTGGAACTGCAAGTCACTTGGTTTCGCAGGTTGTCTATGAAGTCTATGAAAAACTACATCCACGTAACTTCGATATCGTAGCACTGCAGGAACTTTGTTGGACTGGACAGAAGGTGTGGAAAAGCGGACATCGAGCGAAATTCCTTTACTAAGATATAGCACCGCAAATGAGCTAGGAACTGGCTTCATAGTGTTGGGCAAGATGCGGCAACGCGTTATCGGTATGGTAGTCCAAAGCAGCTTCTTCTCCCCGCAAAGATATCCATAAGGTCACCTGAAGATCACCCGATAATCTAACCGAGAACCAAATCGACCTCGTTCTAATCGACGGAAAATTCTTCTTTGACATCACCAATGTTAGCACATACGCCAGTACGAATATAGATTCGGACCACTACCTAGTTGCTGTATGTATGCTTTCAAAACTTTCAACGGTGACCAACTCGCGTTGAAGCTGAACGTCACGGCTCAACATCGAGCGGCTTCGGGACTCAGACGTAGCCCAAGAACACGCGCGTCAGTTGGAAGTGGCCCTACCAACGGAAGAGCAGCTTGGCGCCGCCATGCTCGAAGACAGCTGGAGGCACATAAGATCCGCCATAGAACCGAATCGAATGGAGACGTCGTCTAGGTACAGTAAAGGCCACCCAGGCATTAGCCAGGATCATATAGGTCTCCTCAGGAGCACGTTACTGCGTCGTGGTCACGAAAGATGTGAAGAACGCGTTCAACAGCGCCAGCTGGGAGGACATTGCCCACAGCGCTGCACAGAAGTGCGGGTTCCCGACTACTTGTGCCAGATTTTGAAGAGCTACTTCCAAAACCGTGTACTAAGGTATGAAACCGACGCCCACAAGGTTCCATACTGAGACCAATGCTGTGTAATGCGATGTACGACGGAATCCTATCGCTGGAGCTACCGAAGGGGGTCGAGATTGGCGGTTTCGCCGATGACGTCGTCCTAACACGGTGCACGGTAAGATCCCTGTCGGGCATGCCATAGCATCACAGCAAAAGCTGAAACACCTTGACGTAATGCTAGACGATCGGCTGAACTTCAACAGTCACGTCGATTATGCATGCGAGAATGCGGCGAAGACGAGCAATGCACTCACAAGACTTATGTCCGACATAGGTGGCCCCTAGAAGCAGTAACATAAGAGGCGTCTTCTGGCTGTTCTATCAACAACGCTACTAAGATACGATGCGTCAGCCTGGGCGCGGCACTACAGATCAAGCGGAATCGGGATAAAATAATAATGTCTAGCTTACAGCGCACCTGGCGAGCAGAGCCGCACGCGAAACGAAACGCAGAGAGCAGCGCTTGACGAACTAGCGTTACGTATTATTAATAATAAGTCGTCCGATGCGCCTGTGAACCGGTAGGTACCCTCCAAACCGGAATTGCAGAACCGACCCTGACACTTGGCCGACCACCATCGAGTCGGAGTAGGCTAGATCCTCCGCCGGGGACTAGCTGAGTAGGTCGCGAAACAGCACCGGCAAATGGTCGTCGGGACGCCTGTGAACCGGAAGTTTCCCTCCACCGGAATCGCAGGATTGACCTCGACATCTGCCTAGATAGCAACGGTTCGGAACACCTTCCGCCGCCGGGGAAATCTTCGTCGGGGTAGGATAGATCCACCGTCCGAAGCCATCCTCCAAACCGGAATCTCTGGGTCGACTTCGACACTCTATCGGCCAACAACGGAGAATAAAAAACGCGTAACGTTACCGGTTTCGGGAGATATTCTTCCGTGGAGAGTACATCGGTGTAGGCTAGCTTCACAGTCCAGAACTATGCTGAGTAGTATCGATCACGACGAACCGCCAGCTTTGGGTTGTCGGGGCGTTCGCGAACCGGAAGTAACCCTTTATCCGGAATCACAAGACCGACCTCGGCATCCAACCGGTCCGCCCGTAGAGCATGAAAGAGCAGAAAAATGAAGTCAAACGCACCAACGAAACACAGTAGCATCCATCGAAAAAAGTCTCACATGGACCAGGCGTGTGGTCAGCCCCGAAATGTGAGTGACGTTGAAGAGGACAATTTGCAGCCTGATCGAATGGAGCAAGAGGGTGACGAAAAGGCGTAGAGGCATCAACAAGCCCTCTACCTCCTGATGCCATGAGGTAGTTCCAGAGGGACATCGGGCTTGTAGTCCAAGCCAAAGAAAAGTGGCGTGGTACTGAGACGTGGATCCTCAAGTAGACTGTTGAATAATAGACTGTAATGAACCGTTAAGTGAGAACCACAGAACCTAAACCCCATGTTCTCCTCAGGTAGCCGGGTTAGGTTATTATTATTATTATTTATTAACGACACTTTACCCTCGTCAGGGCATTCGTGTCGCATAATAAGGTTAGGTGGAAGTTTCTAGCTTTGCTAGAAGTGCGAAAATTCTTTAAAAAAATAAACAAAAACCCAGACTTTACCCTGACAGGTAAAGTAAGTACGGTGCCTCTTGAGCTACGGCCGCTGATTCTTCCGGGTCTTTTATTCTTTTCCCGCTGTTTCTGCTCATATCGTAAGTTCCTTTTATTCTCGTTCAGCAACTACAACGGCAGACAATAAATTCATCACCAAGGTGCGTGATCGAGTGGTGGCCATCAAGAAGATCGGGATCGATGGTGATTCTTCAACATTAGCATAACGTGCATTGTTCGCACTCCGATAGCATTATTGATGGTAAGGATCCATTTTATACGCAGCTCGAATGCGAGTACAACTATCCAAACCATGACGGTTAAATCATCATAGGAGTTGTGAACACTCAGGTTGGTCAGGATGATGAGTCTAGACCGATTTTTACGCTTTTCTTTTCTGTCATTGAAAGTGAAGCTTTATTATTTGTGTATCTGAGTATTTGATCATTTAACCCTTCTTCAGAGAAATTCGGTAAGTGTAGAACTAGCCCTCGTGCGTTAAAATACACTCAAATAAAGATTTAAAAAAAAAAAAAAAAAAAAAGAGAAATTCGGTGAATAAATAAATAAAACATACATTTACAGAGAAACAACATCAAAACGGAGCCTTTCCTTGCAACAATGTTGCACTGCTAGCGTTAGATGATAACATCATTCCAAAACTTAATGCCAACTTCATGGCAACGTTGCTTCGTCGATACACGTCAAATCACGTTTCTTTTTTCTGACGGCACATGAGCAATCGAGAAACGAATCGGAATCCCAGAAAACGATTCCAAAAATATTCCAAGCCTAGACGTTAAATGCATGTAATTTCAATACTCCAAATGACGTCGGACGTTTCTGAAATGGATTCTCAAAATGGTTTAAGCCTGCACATAGACCAGATGGAGACAGTTGGGGGAATGACGAGAAAGCTCCCCGTGCCATCAATGTTGTTTTCCAAACGTTCATCGATTTCATCGCGCATTCACAACCCCTAGATAGACATACGGATAGGTGGAGGACTTTATTTTTCGGTACGATTCTCAGGGACTGTCATGCACCAAGGTGAGTTATCCGCCACCAATCGACGGCCGGCAAATCGAAAAATAGAATTTCTACAGCCACGGCTGTTATCAGAGCGATTGCAGCGATGTGCGATATTGGCGTCTTCTGTCGAATGTTTCGCATGCACGTCACGTGTGCTGTCTTTTGCGCCATTCGATGAGATTTTTTTTTAACCTTACTTATACCGGACCAATGCAAGAGAACAAATAGCAATCCGAAAGATTGAATACATTTGGAAACTCAAATTACGAACTAGATCGGAGATCGTAAATTGAATCAGCCCATATAACGAGGTTTCACCTGTGTTGAGTGTGTTCGTGAGAATTTTTTTTTTAATTTCAAGAAACTTGTACATAAAAGTCAGATTTATCCTGATACTGAAGCTCAAGCATATTATAGGTGGATAGATATTTTTTTCGTTCCATTGGAATTGGTCAGAGTATTAAAACGTGTTTTAGAGAACGTTGGTTGTCCATTTTACCGCACCTTCACTATCATCAGCGCAGCGTTTTGCATCGATGGCGGGTAGTACACAAAGAAGGAGCTCTCACTGCGGGAAATTACCTCTCAATACAGGGCGTCAGCTTTTCAATGTGCTCACACATGTGAGCAACTATTCTGGATTTTTCCAACATTTTGAAATGTGAACGCAAAAACTGTGGAACTGAACGTTCTGAATATCGATAGGTAATTGGTTCCCTCGATTTAGGTGCTGATATGCATGGTGCGTTCCATAGCGAAAACAAAAACTAGAATGATCAGCATGTGTTCTACATGTGTCTTAGTTCAAATTTTTAACAGCGGAAACAGAATATGAAGGCATGGATTTGTACATTCTAATTTGTACTACAATTTTTATCTATGTAGTAAACATTGTTCCGCCTCCTATCACAATCCAAATAGTTCCTCAGCTAATAATCCAATTTCTTATCGACAATCAAGGACGATAATTGTCTGTTCTTCTGATTATTACCGAATAAAAATCCCATTACTCGAACCATGAAACAGAGCCCACAGTGGATCACCCAAAAACGAAAAGTGAATCACAGCATGGCACAGATTGGCGAGGAGTAGCAAATATCCCCACTTTTACTGCGACCACACAGCGGGCATCCTTCTGGCAAGGCAAATTTGGCACATGTTTTGATGGAAAAGGCCCTCGCCCTAGTCAAACGATTGAGGCTGGCAAATAGGTAGTGGTGGGCGGTGATCGTTAAAGACAATTTGATTTACCTGTGATGTTTTCTTTTGTCCCGATGCTCTGGACGAAGTCCATTACAGATGATACTGCGTGTCTTTTCTGCGTGGATATTCCATCTTTAAGAGGGTGCTGGGGATTGGATTTTGTGGGCAAATAAAGAAACAGATCGAAGGGGACAGCCATAGAGGCAAGTCTCGTTCGTTACGGCTAATTCGAGATGAATGGAATAAATTGAGTGAAAATTGCAATAAAAATGACATGAAACGGCATGCCCAGTGAATTATGTAGGTCAATTGTTTCGAAACAGTATCGAATGAGTTAAGGGACTGTCAAAAAGTGCAGAGCTGAGAAAACGATTTGAAGTTTCGTTATAATTAATAGTACTGATGAAGATTCTATCTACTTTATGAATTCCAAAACCGGAAAACAAACACAATATTCACTTGTGTGTTCCTTTTTCTATAACTATATTCCGAACGAAGATTTTCGAAAATTGGAAAGCTTTTTTTATTATTTACTTTTGAATGTTGAGATACATTTTTTAAGATTCCCGAGATTGGATTTGGATTGGATTTGGATTGGATTTGGATTGGATTTGGATTGGATTTGGATTGGATTTGGATTGGATTTGGATTGGATTTGGATGGATTTTGGATTGGATTTGGATTGGATTTGGATTGGATTTGGATTGGATTTGGATTGGATTTGGATTGGATTTGGATTGGATTTGGATTGGATTTGGATTGGATTTGGATTGGATTTGGATTGGATTTGGATTGGATTTGGATTGGATTTGGATTGGATTTGGATTGGATTTGGATTGGATTTGGATTGGATTTGGATTGGATTTGGATTGGATTGGATTGGATTTGGATTGGATTTGGATTGGATTTGGATTGGATTTGGATTGGATTTGGATTGGATTTGGATTGGATTTGGATTGGATTTGGATTGGATTTGGATTGGATTTGGATTGGATTTGGATTGGATTTGGATTGGATTTGGATTGGATTTGGATTGGATTTGGATTGGATTTGGATTGGATTTGGATTGGATTTGGATTGGATTTGGATTGGATTTGGATTGGATTTGGATTGGATTTGGATGAATTTGGATTGGATTTGGATTGGATTGGATTGGATTTGGATTGGATTTGGATTGGATTTGGATTGGATTTGGATTGGATTGGATTGGATTTGGATTTGGATTGGATTTGGATTGGATTTGGATTGGATTTGGATTGGATTTGGATTGGATTTGGATTGGATTTGGATTGGAATTTGGATTGGATTTTGGATTGGATTTGGATTGGATTTGGATTGGATTTGGATTGGATTGGATTGGATTTTGGATTGGATTTGGATTGGATTTGGATTGGATTTGGATTGGATTTGGATTGGATTTGGATTGGATTTGGATTGGATTTGGGGATTGGATTTGGATTGGATTTGGATTGGATTTGGATTGGATTTTGGATTGGATTTGGATTGGATTTGGATTGGATTTGGATTGGATTTGGATTGGATTTGGATTGGATTTGGATTGGATTTGGATTGGATTTGGATTGGATTTGGATTGGGATTCTGGATTGGATTTGATTGGATTTGGAATTGGATTGGATTGGGATTGGATTGGATTCGGATTGGTTGGATTGGGATGGATTGATTGGATTGGATTTGGATTGGATTTGGATTGGATTTGGATTGGATTGGATTGGATTGGATTGGATTTGGATGGGGATTGGATTGGATTGGATTCTTTGGATTTGGATTGGATTTGGATTGGATTTGGATGGATTTGGATTGGATTTTGCGGATTGGATTTGGGATTGGATTTGGATTGGATTTGGATTGGATTTGGATTGGATTTGGATTTGGATTTGGATTGGATTTGGATTGGGATTTTGGATTGGGATTTGGTTGATTGATTGGATTTTTGGATTGGATTGGTGGGATGGATTTGGCATCTGGGATTTTGGATTGGATTTGGATTGGATTTGGACTTGGGATTGGGGATTGGGGATTTGGATTGGTGGATTGGTTGGTTTGGATTGGATTTGGATGGATTGGATGGATTTGCCGATTGGATTTGGTTGGTTTGGATGGGAATGGTGGGACTTTTGGATTGGATTTTGGGATTGGATTTGGATTGGATTTGGATTGGATTTGGATTGGATTGGATTGGATTGGATTGGATTTGGATTGGATTGCGATTGGATTTGGATTGGATTGGTTGGATTGGTTGGATTTGGATTGGTTTTGGATTGGATTTGGATTGGATTTGATTTGGATTTTTGGATTGGATTTTTGGGATTGGATTTGGATTGGATTTGGATTGGATTTGGATTGGATTTGGGATTGGATTTGGATTGGATTTGGATTGGATTTGGATTGGATTTGGAGGATTTGGATTGGGAATTTGGATTGGATTTGGATTGGATTTGGATTGGAGGATTTGGATTGGATTTATTTGGATTGGGATTTATTGGATTGGAGGATTTGGATTGGATTTGGATTGGATTTGGAGATTGGGATTTGGATTGGATTTGGATTGGATTTGGGATTTGGATTGGATTTGGATTGGATTTGGATTGGATTTGGATTGGAGGTTTTGGATTGGATTTGGATTGGATTTGGATTGGATTTGGATTGGATTTGATTGGATTTGGATTGGATTTGGATTGGATTTTGGATTTGGATTGGATTTGGATTTTTGGATTTTTGGATTGGATTTGGATTGGATTTTGGATTGGATTTTGATTTGTTGGATTTGGATTGGATTTGGATTGGATTTGGATTGGATTTTTGGATTTGGATTTGGATTGGATTTGGGATTTGGATTGGATTTGGATTGGATTTGGATTGGATTTGGGATTGGATTTGGATTGGATTTGGATGGATTTGGATTGGATTTGGATTGGATTTGGATTGGATTTGGATTGGATTTGGATTGGATTTGGATTGGATTTGGATTGGATTTGGATTGGATTTGGGATTGGATTTGGATTGGATTTGGGATTGGATTTGGATTGGGATTTGGATTGGATTTGGATTGGATTTGGATTGGATTTTGGATTGGGATTTGGATTGGATTTGGATTTGGATTTTGGATTGGATTTTGGATTGGATTTGGATTGGATTTGGATTGGATTTGGATTGGATTTGGATTGGATTTGGATTGGGATTTGGATTGGGATTTGGATTGGATTTGGATTGGATTTGGATTGGGATTTGGATTGGATTTGGATTGGGATTTGGATTGGATTTGGATTGGATTTGGATTGGATTTGGATTGGATTTGGATTGGATTTGGATTGGATTTGGATTGGTTTTGGATTGGATTTGGATTGGATTTGGATTGGATTTGGATTGGATTTGGATTGGATTGGGATTGGGTTTGGATTGGATTTGGATTGGTTTTAAATTGTTTTTGCGCAATTTCCTTAAAAATTGTAAAAGCTCAAGTCGTTTTGAGTATATTTTTTCATGCCATATTTCCAGGGTTAAAGGATCAATTTAGAGTACATACCTCAACGCTCTACTCAGCTTGTCGTAGTTCATGTTCGGTTTGGATTTTCGCTCGCCCCAACGCCTCGCCACTTCGTCCGGATCGGTTAGCTTAAACTCGCCGTTGGTTCCTTCCCACGTGATACAGGCAGCGTTGGCCGAGTCGCTCAATAGCTCCAACAGAAACTGCCACAGCTGGATTTGACCTGAACCTGAAAGTAACCGAACCAAAGAAAGAAAAAAAAATCACGAATGAAGAATCAGTGTAGGATTTAGCGACGGAACAAGTGGTTGACAACCATAAATCTCTCCGCTCAACAAGCAGCTAAACTTGCCGTTTTACGACAGGGAACCACCCCTGCTGGAGGCAAAAATTAATAGCGACAGTAATGGCACGACAATACACAAAGGGCTAATTATCATAACATCATCAATAATAACACCCCCTTTCAAAATAGATGTAGGGATGATTGTGTATGAATGTATGCCAGCTGGTTTTTTCACGCTTCGACCTCCTCCCACCCATCGAGAGAGGACCTTTTTTGGGACAATTTAGAAGCAATCTTATTCCTGGAGGGCAACCACGATGACAACGTTCCACGAGGAAGGCCGGGATCAACGGAGAGTGGATTATGATTCATCATTAGCGTTCAGTTGTGTGGAACGCGTGTGATCAAAGGAATGATAGCGAAGTTCGCTTTCTGGTTGTCAATCTCAGGAAGTGGGACTTAATCGTTTGAACGACGGAAGGATGGAAAGGTCTATGTATTATGTCTTCTTGAGAAGAAATTTAGAGTTCAATTATAACATTCAAGTGTACGTATGATTTTACTTTGAAAAACCTATTGCTTAGGTGGTTAATGGACAAAAGGTCGAAAGACAAAAGGTCGAAAGACAAAAGGTCGATAGACAAAAGGTCGAAATGATTTGCTTGGTGGGAAATTATTCCTTCTATGGATATATATTTTCGACCTTTTGTTCCTTCTTTTTTGTTCTTCGACCTTTTTCCTTTCGACTTTCTGTTTTCGACCTTTTGTCTTTCGAGCTTTAGTCATAGATTCAAATTGGACTAGAGATTTCTCATTACGTTCCTCCGAGCCCTTCCATAAATCTTTAAAGGAGCTCAGCAGGAATTTTTAAAGAATTTTCATCAGAGATTGCTTTAATATTTCTTTTATAAATACAGTAAAACGGGGTGTCTTTGATAATGCGAGTAAACGAAATTATATATTTTCTGGTAATCAGTCAGGCACTAATTCGTTAAATGGTATCGAAATCAGATAACTATAGAAACAATTTTTACTTTCCCTAGTTTCCGATTTTTACAAGTTGATTTTTCAAATTATCAAAATTTGCAATCATCTTAAAGCTTGTTGAAAAATGAACTATTAGAACTATTATAAAGTATATAATTTTCAAATCTATCTCATGAACTGACTTCGTGATAAAGCATTTTCCACATCTGTAAGAAAGTTACTCATTCTCAGCAAAAAGGACTGCAGCCGCCACCAGTCCATTGATTGACTCAGCCACGTGTCCGAACGTCGTCACGGTTATTTTCACATGCCTGCACGGCTCCCCCACTGCAAACAACAATAAATTTATTAATATTTATTTAAAACAATCGAATGCAGTCATGAATACATTACACCTTTTTCACAAGAAAAAAAAACAAGCAGGGGTTGATTGTAATGTCCTTTGGGAGTCACCCTGCCGCATTCACCGCCCAGTCCAACAGACCAATAAACCTTAAATTATTTGATCGAGATTTTCTAGCACCCTCCTTCGGCAAACACCTTTATTTCCCGTGTTCACTGTTTAACCCCTGCCTACGAGGTTTCTTCTTCTTCTTTCTGGCATTAACGTCCCCACTGGGACAGAGCCTGCTTCTCAGCTTAGTGTTCTTATGAGCACTTCCACAGTTATTAACTGAGAGCTTACTGTGCCAATGACCATTTTTGCATGCGTATATCGTGTGGCAGGTACTCTATGCCCCTGGAAGTCGAGAAAATTTCCAACCCGAAAAGATCCTCGACCGGTGGGATTCGAACCCACGACCCTCAGCTTGGCCTTGCTGAATAGCTGCGCGTTTACCGCTACGGCTATCTGGGCCCCCGAGGTTTAGGCTGAGGAAGAAACGTTCGGTTCGTTACGCAGCAATACCGGTAATCGTACCGATGTCTGATGTAGCTGTTCTCGTTGACCCCAAATGATTTCAATCTTTGAGGGTTACGGCGACTTTTGGACTTTTCTGTCCCACACATGGTTTGCGTGTTTGGTTTCGCTCGTGAAACAGTGTCTGGCAGGTATGTAGGTTGGTTTGATACCTTCCATTTGGAGTCCAGGTCTTGGTTTGTGCGACGTGGCTGATGCAGTATTTGCACTACCAAATGGAACAGCAAACAACCAGTGCCGGTCATGCGTCCCTTATTGGATCGATTGGATTCCACGATTGGGAAGTATCAGATGGGTTTTAGGGATGCGTTGAAATGGACATGTCAACTTGCTACAGTTTACATGGGTACTAGAGACTTTCTAGTGTACAATGCATTTCTATTTAGTGCATTTTAATAATAGATTTCAGAAAAGTGTGAAATGAGAAAGACATTGGATTCGATAATCAGATTGCACCATTTCCATAACGACATATTTTCAAAAGCTGCAGCATATTTGAATGTGTTAGGCTTGAGGCTTACTGTTCTTTGCGAAATAGTTGTTCGTTTCCGAAATAAGGAAGGTTATTCAACAACATTTCGAAGAATAA
Source organism: Aedes aegypti (assembly GCF_002204515.2). Lineage (NCBI taxonomy): Eukaryota > Metazoa > Arthropoda > Insecta > Diptera > Culicidae > Aedes > Aedes aegypti. The sequence goes on along the minus strand of NW_018736377.1, from coordinate 111 downwards.
TCCATATAGCCTTCGCCTCAAAACTCAAATACTCTGCTATACGAAATCACAGAGGTGCGTTCACATTAAAAGCCGTGGGTTGAACAATCTTCAGCGAGCCCCTCTTGCCCA
>NW_018736376.1:0-26808 GCF_002204515.2 Aedes aegypti | reverse complement strand
TAAGAAACCACCGCTCTACAATAAGGTTAGTAACTTCAAATAATCATTTTATTGTGATCGCTCTCCAAAACACTGAGAGAAGTGTGGAGGAGGGACGGAAAGCGAAGGGGAAGTAAGTGCCATCTTCTTCTTCTTTCTGGCATTACGTCCCCACTGGGACAGAGCCTGCTTCTCAGCTTAGTTTCTTATGAGCACTTCCACAGTTATTAACTGAGAGCTTACTATGCCAATGACCATTTTTGCATGCGTATATCGTGTGGCAGGTACGAAGATACTCTATGCCCTGGGAAGTCGAGAAAATTTCCAACCCGAAAAGATCCTCGACCGGTGGGATTCGAACCCACGACCCTCAGCTTGTCTTGCTGAATAGCTGCGCGTTTACCGCTACGGCTATCTGGGCCCCAAGTAAGTAAGGTGCCATATTAGAGGCCATTTTGTACTCATGGGGATATGTCCTTAAGGCTATCAGTTTGTTTTTGGTTAATTTCAATTTTCATCCATATAGCTCTGAAGTTGAAAAGTGTTGTATGTTACCCCGTTTGACGGTACTTGAAATTCGTGATAGAAGAGAAATTGAATGAGCAGTTTATTGGTGATCTAACGCGAAGCTAAAATGCGTTAATGGCGCTGTTCTAGAATAGGGATTAGTGCACATGAATCGAAATTTCTAGCGATAAATTTGGAAAAAAATCATCACAATCATTTAACTGGCAAGATTTTTGCAGTCACAAGTTTTTAAGGCACAAGAAACCGTAAGTATTCATACACTTAAGAACAGTTTGTTACAATTGAGTGCAATCCTGTAACTACGCCAGTGGAATCAGAACATAAACTAAACGAAATTAATAAGGCGGCATCCACAAATTACGTAACGCTCTAGGGGGAGGGGAGTAGGCTCAAGCGTTACGGCTCATACAAAAATTTGAAATTTTTCATAAAAAAAAGCTTATGGAGGGGGGGGGGGTGTCGAATATTTCAAATTTTAGCGTTACGTAATAAATGGATGCTGCCTGAGTCCTAAGATAGAGAAAGAGCAGAAACAGATGGAGAAAGTACGATCTCTGAAATTGGTGAGTGGTCGGCAATATGAAGCGCAAGTTCAGATATTGTTATGCGGAACGAATACGTGCTCATGCAATCTGGGATACTTATTCCCAACGGTTGCTCTCTCAACGATGAATGCTGAGTATATAACAGTTTAGGTTTTCGTCAATATTCATATGATATGCGACATCATTTTGTCAGGTAGTATCGCACAAATGCAAATACAACAGTAGAAGAGAAAAAATACTACAAATTGAACTTTAAAACTTCACTTTTGCAAAAAAAAAAAAAAAAATACTAAAATCACTAGTAAGGCGAGCAAACACCTTTAAACTCTAATATTTCTAACAACATATTAGAGTTTGAAGGTATTTGCTCGCCTTACTAGTGATTTTAGTATTTTATTTTTTTGCAAAAGTGAAGTGTTTAAAGGTCAGTTAGTAGTTTTTTCTCTTAAACATACTCTAATAATCCCTCCCCTAAATTTAACCCTTAAGCTGTCGCGCGGTTTGGCACCGTCAGAACCACCACGCTGAAGCTGTGTACAATAAGCGAGGTTTTTTCACCGCTGTTGTACAAAATACAACAGCGCGACGACTGAAGTGTTAATAAAAAGTGTAGTGATATCAGTAGAGATCATCAACTAGTAGACTTGGAACGAAGGGATTACGCGGATTACACGCGTATCTGTCAAAGGATACACACGTCCTTCTTAAAGCTTTACGATAAAAGCTTTAAGAAGGACGATAGGCTCTTGCAGTGAAGACAATTCATGGTTATGCCATAGTTAAGAATAAATCTTCAATCTGTATTACACTAATGAACCTACTATACTTTATGATGAATCTTTGAGCTGTTTGTGGAATACCTATAAGTTAATGAAAATCGAATTTATTACTATACCATTTTATTCCACTAAAGTGTGTATCCTTTGACAGATACGCGTGTGTCGTCCTTATCTGTAAGGTCATCTTCAGAGTCGAGTACTACTAAACACAGAAGACGGCCTTTCAGTCGTAACCGAAATATGCGTATCTATCAAAGGATACAATCTCTAATAGAATTAAATGGTATTGCACTAAAACGGTGTGCATTTACCTATTAAATGTGTTATTCAATCTATGCAAATGAAAACAAACTGTCAATTTCTTAGACTTATGAATGTAAACAAATTATTTATTTCAAATTCGATGGCCTTTCACTCCAATGTATTATATTACTGTCAACATCATTAGTCAACTTTGTATGAGCCCTTCATCCGGGGCCAGTATTAATAAATCACACCCGATTGAGTGAAGTGACTTGACACATCCCCCGTGCAAACACTTCTCGGTGTCAATTTTCTTATAGGATGCACATCAAGCCAATCGAAACCCCACCCCCCGAAAGAACCCAGCCATGGAAATTATTAGCTGATCCGTTGCCTAAACATGCAACGGAATCTGAAAATCAAACTGTACAAACATACCGGTCGAATTCGGACGTCACGCGTATACCTCCAAACACGCGAACGGTTTTTGAAAACGGGCACTATTTCACTAAAGCACGCCCTCAGACTGTCAAAGACCAATTTGTCTGGCATTCTCCCTTGGCCGCCTGGGCTCCATGGTCTCGCCGCTGTTGTCGGAGCTCAAGCCGGTCAGTGTAGAGCAGGGCTGCCCAACGTACGGCACGAGGTCACATCTACCAATATATTTTTTGTAATTCGTATTAATTAGAAGCTTCAGTATTATTTTCAAAATTATGTTTTGAACAGGGAATCAAATTATCACCAAAATAGACAAAAAACAAACAACAAAGCAAGCTCGCTCACAACCGTTTGTCGCAAATGTTGCGGATAAGGACACAATCAAAAGCAAAATTGTCATGACAATCACAGAGCGCAAAATTGTTGCAACCTTTTCAACTCGCGATTAGTCAGTTTTTTAAACACAGATCCAAATTTGTTTTATGGATGCTGTTTGATAATGTGTCAATGTTTATCAACACGCAGAAAGTTCTCAAAAATTGCAATGCGAAGCCCAGAAAATCGCTGCGCACGTGGTGATCGATCATTGTCATATTCTGTTGAAGTGGTGACAAACTGATGTTGCGGAATTAAATTGTTGCAACAAGAATAGGAGATGACAATGTCTTTGTTGCTGCTGGTTGGTTGATAATTGATTCACTGGTTTTGAATCCTCAGCAGAGCTTTCTTCCTGGAAAATCAACAGCTAGTCCATATTGGTACAGCATAGATGACATGGCAGGCCTGAAAATTTGTTCGAATATTAAAAAGTTTGTTCTTAAGACAAAATTTCCATTTTCTATTGATAAGTGGATACAGATATTGTACACTTGACATGAATGTCCTTAATGTGATTTTGAAAGTTAAATTTTTATCTAGCATGAGCCCTAGATACTTAACTTCATGTGACCAATTTATTGGAACCCCTCTTATCGTGACAACATATCTACTTGAAGGTGTCTAATAAAGAGCTTTTGGTTTATGTGGGAATATTTTTAGTTGAGTTTTGGAAGCATTAAGAGAAATCTTCCATTATTGCAAGTATGAAGAAAAAATATCTAAACTCTTTTGCAATCTGCTACAGTATTTTTTTCGTTGATGTGCAAATGCACCACCATTCTTTTCAAAATGAGCTTTTCAAAAAGTTTTTTTGATGGAGGAACTCCTGGCAAACTGGTTTGAAAGAAGTGAAAACTATTATTAAAATTCAAATATATGAAAGCACTGGCGATGATGGAATTTTCTACAACTTCATCAAGAAACATTCCAGAGAGTAGCTTATCATTCTTGGTTGATGAAGCTTGTAGCTATCGTTCAATCAGCTTGGGACGATAGCTACAAGCTTCACAATTAAGAATGATAAACTACACTCTGAAAGTTTCTTGATGATGATGTAGAAAAAATCATCATCGCCGAGGGTTTTTTTAAATAATAGTTTTCACTTCTACCAAATCAGTCTCCAGGAATTTTTGAAAAATGTTCTCTTGATTGAATATGCTTTCGGAATCTTAAGAAACTTGATTTAGATTTGGACTGACACCAAAATGTGTGTAATATCGGACCCGCGGTTTCGAAAAGGTTGGGCACGCCTGGTGTAGAGCCAATACAGGTGAACCGTGCGCTAGGGTGTCTTGTGCTCTTCACCCAGGGCCACCAAACTGCAGTTTAAAGTGACACCGACTGACGGTAGGGTCGGGTTGGTATGATGGTCTGTGACACACCCATATCGCATTGCACGCGGTACAAATAAATCATTTGCATAATTGATCATAAATGAGTATGTATAGCGTGTGCGCGCGGGCGAGCTAAGGTCGATAGAGGTGTTAGTCGACTGTCCACTAGAGGAGAGACTCGCAAAATCAGAACAACGTATTGAGTATCACGTGGACACAGTGGAATCTGATGGTTTAGTGGAGGTGGATGGGTTTAGTAGCTGGGAATGGACAGATGTGACTGCGATTGGAATGCTGCTGATTAGGTTTATGTGAGCAACCAACAAACAATGCCAATTTGTGGCAATGATTAGTGATTGCTGAACAATCTTCCACATACAGTCAACTCACCAATGACTTTCTCTTACTCGATGGTCCGTATCACGATATCGAGTTAGAGAACCATAGTAAAAGTTGGTTCTCATGACTACCCTGATGGTCCCTTGGATCGCAGTTTCACTGGATACTGGTTTGTGTTCTGTATGTCGATACCTCCCTTACTCGATGATCCCATCAATATCGAGTTATGGGAGAGTTGACTTTATACGATTGGTAAAAAATAAAATAAGATCTCTGTAAATCACGATGCATTTTTATTTCAATTTTTATCTTTTCTGCAGCACAATTTGATGTCGTATAAAGCAATTCGAACAAAGTGTAAAGTTTCATAATGTCACCCTTTCTCTAAAAAATAAATATCAAGCTAAGCGGATTAGGGGTGACATTGATACAGACGAAAAAAATATGCACTCATCACTCCCGATCGATCAATTACCGTTTCCTCTGAAATAACAGCATTCCGTAGAATCCAATCAGCTCAATTTGGCCATTTGCACTGGCAGCACACGCAGCTATGTTTATTTTAATGCACAGACTACATGACAATGCGCGCGCCAAACCTCTCAATTGACAGTGTGAATAGATGGCGAAATAGAATAAATGCAGACAAACAGACGTAATACAAAAAATCTGTGAAATCCATCTCTCAGTCTATACCTTCATCATCTGATGAGCATGTTGCATGAAATCATGTGTTGTGCAACAAGATCTACAGAATGCGCAAGTATTGAAGCGACAAACACGAAGATAAGTGAAACGCGCGCCCCTGCTTTGTGAGGTTTGTAACATCATTCTAACATTCTTTTTTTTTTGCAGAGCCTGCTTCTCAGCTTCAATGTGTTTCGGTGTTCAATGAGCACTCCACACTACAGTTATTAACTGAGAGTTTTCTTTGCCAAAGCTGCCATTCGTATATCGTGTGGCTATACGATGATACTCTATGCCCAGGAAAAGTGAAGGGAATTTCCATTGCGAAAAGATCCTGGACCGGACCGCGATTCGAACCCAGATACCTTCAGCATTGCTTTGCTTTATAGCCGCGGACTCACTGTAGCTTAAAGAATTTGATTGATCGTGAATTAAGTGGGTGGATGGAAATTTCGTCAATCTTACGTCTGTTTGTCTGTGCAATATCTATCTGGAGCAATGCAGGAGAAAATGGCTGAAACGATTCGCGTTTCCAATTTCAATTCCATTCGCTAAATCGCTTAGCTCGCGCACTTCTTTTGTGCCATATGCGACCCTAACCGTTACGCATGGGTGAACCGGAATATCTCTACTCCGAAAGCGACGACGACAATGCAATCCTCACTTTGGGGAATTTTTCACCGTTGACATTCTTTCCCTCTGTCGCTCTGCTGCATCTAATTCGTTTGCATCGATGATCAAGATTAAGCCGTCGCTCCTGGTTTGCCGCCGTGATCTGAAAACACCCAAATTCAATTTTCAATCAAGCTTTCGGGAGAAGCTGCGTTACAGGCGGTGAGTGCATTTCACACATTGATATGCGATGACAATGAGGGCAAATACGGTGCTGAATGCATTCATCGAGAGTTTGGTTTCAATTGACATTTTTGAATAGGTCGTTTCGACAAAATGTCACCGGCTTGGCTGTTGTATTGTCTATAAGCAAGGCCGAAATTTGTCAATTCAAGGTTGTTGATCAAATTATTTAAAATTCCTTCAAATATGCTGTTTGCGTCTCATATACAAGATTCAATTTTTTATTAGTATCATTTCGAACATTACACTCAGCTATGATATTATGATATTAACTGCCAGGGGTCAGGTTTAAAATAGGATTTTTTTACACACTCTCGAGCAAAAGTTTTGGCTCATCTCTTCAAAAACATACAAAAGTGTTTTGTCCATATCTTTACGATTACACGTCTTATTGTAATTTCTAATTAGTTACTCTAACTTCTTAGGAATTTTAACAAAATTTTTTTTGAATTTTGTTTACAACATTTTTTTAATAAAAAAACTGAAAAACATAGATAGGGAGTCGATGCCGATTATAGACCCTTTGCGTATTATGGACCCCCTACAGAAAAACATAAAATTAACACTTAAAGCAACCTTATTCCTATGAAATCCACCGGGGGAATTTTGATTGCATTGTTAGTCAGCAGGGGCCCCGATAGCCGTAGCGGTAAACGCGCAGCTATTCAGCAGACCAAGCTGAGGGTCGTGGGTTCGAATCCCACCGGTCGACGATCTTTTCGGGTTGGAAATTTCTCGACTTCCCAGGGCATAGAGTATCTTCGTACCTGCCACACGATATACACATGCAAAAATGGTCATTGGCATAGTAAGCTCTCAGTTAATAACTGTGGAAGTGCTCATTAGAACACTAAGCTGAGAAGCAGGCTCTGTCCCAGTGGGGACGTAACGCCAGAAAGAAGAAGAAGAAGTTAGTCAGCAGTTTTAGACAAAATATTTGGTTTGAGACGCATAAATTACAGACTCTTGTGTAGTTTTGTGAATGAAACTACACAAGAGGGTCATAATACGCATTTCCAGGTGGGTCCATAATAGCACGTCGCAGCGAGCCGGATTACATGGGAATCAAATGGAGGGGTCCATAATAGGAAACGTCAAATTTGTAAACATTGCGTACTATGAAGTAAAGATATTGAACTTGTTGTTAGACTACACAAATCGTATATCCGTCTGAGATATCATTGCGGAAAAGCGTTGAGAATGAATGCAGGCTCCTAAGGGGTCCATTACTAGCATTGAAACCCAAATTTTCTCAGCAAAGGCTCGATTTCAATTTTAAATTGATGCGTCATTAGAACCATAATCTTTTAATCAGCCCTGTCGTCCTGCTTAGTCGCGCTTAGTCGACGACTAAGAAGCTTTTCTCAGATATTTTTCTAAACGCCCTTTGGGAAATTCAAGCTGTATCATCGACCTGAATTAATTTAACTTTGTTGCATGTAGATCAGGTACAACTAAACGCCCTGTGTAACATCAATCGAAATTGTCAAGCTGTATCAACGCCCTGGAGTAATTCGACCTTGTCTTAATTGGATCAGTTGCATTTAACGCCCTGTAGGATATCAGTTAATAATTACAAGCTATATTAACGCCCTGGAGTAGTTTGACTTTATTCTATGTAGATCGAGTGTGTATTAATAGTCTAAAGACATCAATTCCTAGTTGTATCAACGCCCTGGAGTATTTTGACTTTGCTCTATGTAGATCAGGGTGCAACTCAAAGCCCTGTATGTCATCAATAGATCAAGCTGTATCAACGCCCTAGAATAGTTTGACGTTATTCCACACAGATCTTTGCGAGATCAGGAGCATCTTTATGCCATGTAGAATATCAATCAAAAATGTCTTATCTGTATCAACGCCCTGTAGTTATTTGACCTTATCATGTGTATCCGGCGCCATCTTGACGCTCTGTAGGACATCAATCGAAATTTTCAAATTGTTTCAACACCCTAGACAAATTTGACTACATTCCACACATATCTTTGCGAGATCTGGAGCATCTTTACGCCTTGTATAAAAATCCATCAACATTCCCGAGCTGTATAAACGCCCTGGAGTGTTTTGATTTTGCCCAATGTAGATCAGGTTCATCTCAATGCTCTGTAGGACATCAATTGAAAATTCTAAGTTTTATCAACGCTGTGCAGTAATTTGATATTGCTTCACGTAGATCAGATGCATCTTAACTCCCTGTATGACATAAATCGATCCATCTGTGTCGACGCTCTGGAATGGCTTAACTTTATTCCACATAGATCTTTGTGAGATCTGGAACATCTCAACGCCCTGAAGAAAATCAATAAAAATTTGCATGCTCTTTTAACTAGAGTAATAAGACTTTATTCCATGGTGCATCTTGACGCTCTGTAGGACATCAATTAAAACTTCCTAGCTTTGTCAACGCCCTGGAAAAATGACTTTATTCCACACAGATCTTTGCGAGATCTAGAGCATCTTAACGCTTTGTAGAAAATCAATCAAAACCTACGTGTTCCAGGGCGTTGATACACCTTGGAGTAATTTGAGCTTATTCCATATATATCAGATACAACTTAACGCCCTGTAGGACATTAATTGTATACTCTAAAACTGGATCAACGCCCTGGAATAATTTGTCCTTCTTCCATGTAGATCAGGTGCATGTGACCGCCCTTTAGGACTTAATTTGATAATTCCAAGCTATATCAATGCCCTGGAGTAAGAGTCCACAAAGATCTTGGCGAGATCTGAAGCATCTTTACGCCCTATAGCAAATCAATCGATTTTTTCTTGCTGTATCAAACCCCTACGGTCATTTGACTTTATCCTATGTAGATCATGCGCACCTCATAGCCCAATCGAGATTGTCAAGCTGCAACAACGCTCTGGAGTAATTGATTTTCCTCAAATAGATGAGCTGTATCTTAACGCCCTGTAGGAAATCATTTAATAAATTCATTGCTGTATCAACGCCCTGGTGTAATTTGTTCTTATCTTTTGTCGATTAGGTGCATCTTGACGCCCTGTAGAACGTCAATTGTAAATTACAGGATGTAGCAAAACCCAGGAGAAATTTGACAGTTTTCCAAATAGATCAGGTGTCTTCGAACGTCCTGTATCAAATTAGAATTGGTCCTACATCAATTATAATTAGTAATCTATATCAACGCTCTGGAGTAATTTGACTTTATTTCACCTATATCTTTGCCAGATCTGGAGGATCTTAAAAACCCTTTGGAAAATCAATCGAAATTTTCCAAGCTGCTTCAACGCACTGAAATTATTTGACCTTGTGTTATGTGGATCAGCTACATCTTAATGCCCTGATTAAGATCAATTGGCAAATTCTAAGCGGTACCTGCGAAAAAATGAGCTTATTCTATGTAGATAAAGTGCGCCTTAATGCCCTAAATGAATTAAAATTCCAAGTTGTATCGACGCCCTGGAGTAATTTGACCTTATTTCAAGAAGATAGGTTCATCTTAACGCCCTGAAGGATATCAATTGTAAAATACAAGCTTCTTATACGCTCATGCATTTTTGAGTGATCTGACATTGTCTTATGTAGATCATTTGCATCTTAACACTCTGTATCATTTGAAAACCCACGACCCTCAGCTTGGTCTTGCTGAATAGCTGCGCGTTTACCGTTACGGCTATCTGGGCCCCCTGTGTTTTGACTTTATTATATGTAAATCGGCTGCATTTCATCGTCCTGTAGGGCATCAATTAAAAATTTCAAACTTTATCAACGCTCTGAAGTATATTGAACTAATTCCATGTAGATCATATGCATATCAACGCCCTGCATGGTATTAATGAAAATTGTTAAGCTGTAATTTGATTTATTTGATATTGTCTCAGATAGCTCATCTTAATTCTCTGTAGAAAAATAATTTTAAAATTCAAAACTTTATCAACGCCCTGCAGAAACTTCACGAAGCACTACCCAGCAAGACGCTCCAAACAGGAAAAAAAATCTCCAGCGACGAAAACACGCGCGAAAACCGTGAGCATATCTATCGGACGACGCAAAACCCAGCTGTCCTGCTTGGGCTTCACGAAGCACTACCTAATTGAGTTTTATCAACTGATATATGACCAAAACTACACAGTTAAAAATAATGAAGATTACACGTCATGTAAATTTAATTCTGAAATCATGTAAAAATGTGTTATATGTCATGTAATCACCCAGGATCCTGCTGGATTACATGACATATAATTGAAGTTTACATGACATATCATGTAAATATCCATGATATTCCACGCTCCTATTATGTGCATTATATGCCTCAGAAATTTACACGTTTCGTTCGAACTGTGTAGTCATTTTTAAGTTGATAATACTCAATATAACATGTTTGTTACTGGGGTTGTCACCACTGATTTTTGAAATTCTGATATTTCTTTGGTATATAAATCACTTTTTCGTGTGAAAAGAAAAATTATGTTGAAATTGCGACATAACTTCAGCACGAAACAATATCAATCGAATCATCTCAAGTTGCTCTTGAAGTTTAATGTGATTACATGAAATTTTGAAGCAGAAAAAAAATCATTTCATATCTAAAGACAATCAGTTCGTATTCTTGCTCATTTTGGGCCAATAGTATTCAAGTGATAGTGACGGAAATTCATTATCAAGTACGCATCAAAAAACGATATTTGCTGAAATGAGTTTGAAAACCTGCTGTAATGAATAATCAACAATTCTCAAATCTACTAACAGATCCAACGCCAAACTACTATAATAAACAGTAGCGTAAAATTTTGAAAACCTGGGCAATTGTCAATTTTTTTGCACTTTGATATCACTTTATAGCGACATTTTATTTGAAAATTAAGTGATATATTTGGCTGAAGTTCGAACCTCTTGTTTAAGCCAAAAATAAAGTTCAAACTTTCTAGACGTCCTGCTTTAAGAAACCTTGAGCATTTGTTCGTGAATCTGTTCGCAATTCCCCATAAGCCGCATTTTGAGGCATGTTTATTTCAATCAATGGCATCTCTGGCGAAATTGTTTGTTCGGAAATCTCGTCAGGGGGAAGCAAGCATATTAGTGGATCCCTCTAACGCTAGCTAGCAGTTTAAGAGAAACTCATATTTTGATACATTTCAGGTATTTATTCACGTATCTTTCTTTTCATATATCCTAAAACACAAATCAAACTGAGAAAGTATGTAGCTTTCATATGCAATTAATTTGGCCGTTTTAAATTTGGTCATCTTGAATTTTATCAGCAAAAATCTTGAATTTCACCATTAGTGCACCATTCGTTTTAAATTTTGTGGTCACCATCAAAAAGCTAACTAAGGGGTCACCCAAAAATGACACTCATCATTTGAGGGAGGGGGTGGTCTACGAAAGTGTGACAGTGCATGTATTAGGTATTGAAAAAAGCATGACAGAGGGGGTTGGAGGTCTATAAATCCCGAAATATGATGGACGTCATATTTGAAACTTCCCTAAGAAAAAACCGAGTTTAGAACAGCTGCAAAAACTAGGTGAGCAATAGTATTAGTCGTTTGAAATGAACGATTTTCTAAATTTATGAAAACAACATGTTTTGTACAACAAAGTCATAAGTATTTAATTGCAGGTTCTTTACTCGAGTATACTGTAAAGTGGGATTAAATTTTGGGTAAAAAATTGAGTGTCCATATTGTATTATGACGCCATCTTGATTTTAAGCAAAAGTATTAGTTATTTAGTATAATGATACTTATCATGTTGAAATGAAATAAACATTGCTTAATTCTTTCCATTTTGAAAATCTGTATGAATTTTGATCGTTTGTCCCTGGTTCTGAAGATATTCCGATGTATCTTGAGGGCTCGACATTATCCATATATTTTTCCAAATTTATAGGTGTTTCTCCGTTTCACATTTTAATTCGAATGAGCATTGAACATAAACTCAACACGTGCAAATGCATATTAGTTCTCATGAGTTTGGAATATATATTAATTTGATACAATTTTCTTGTGAGACTCCCTCATTAACGCCTGGGAGTACAACCGCCCTCTGGGCTATAGTAACGCCCTCATCAAAAAGGGGATGACTAAGAAGCTCAAATTTTACGAACGACAGGGCTGCTTTTAATCTATGAAGAGCACTTGCAAAATACTGGCGGAAAAATCCAAAAACTATTTAACCCGTATGATACGGCCCAGACAACCAGAAATCGCATGAAAGTTCATGTTACAACTCGTTTATTCATACTAAATTACATCAAACTCGCAAAACACCGTTGATAAACTCGTCAGATTGATGAGCTTCCTCGCATAAAACACTTCTTTTCTGAGTTCATTTGTACATTTTGTTTTCGTCCCGTACACTCGTACAAAGTAAGTCGAATCAATCCGTGCCGAACGCCATTTGGCTGAATGCCGTTTGGCCGAAATTGAAAACAAAAGTGAACTACAGTTAGCATGAATTAATGATGAATTCCAATGAACTTATTCAACTTATTCATAAAAGAGATAAATCATCATTGATATACATAAGCTTTTTAGTGCCAGCGGTGATTGTCACCAGCAGATGTTTTGGCATCGCGTCTGTAGTTAGCTTTTGACAGTATTGCTGTTTGCATTTGAGGTGCAAATCTTGACTAAATGTCCTCCAAATGCGGTAACACAAACCAATCAAAGGACTCCAAGCAACGATTATCTAAATCACCGCTGACCTAGATAGAAAAACCTATCTTTGACATCGCATTTCTTGTGGAAAATCTTACCGCGTTTGGTGTTCCCGCATTTGATATTTGCGTTTCAAAGGCACACAGCGATAATTAAAACGGTTTAAAACTTATTCGTTCTTCTGCTGGATCGGCTTGCTTCGATCTCTCGAACCGTACTAAGTAATATACAGTCGCCTCTCCACATCTCGATATCGAAGGGACCATCGAGATAGGGAGAGATCGAGACATAGAACCAATTTTTAACGAATACTAGATTGAAAATCACTCCGTTGCCAGGAAAATCAAAAACAAACAGATGTCATTTCGTCTTCGCAAATTGTTTTGAACCTCAAAAATCTAGTCTAGTAACCTTTGATAATGGGCATATCGACATGTGGAAAGAAAATTGGGAACGAAAATCACATCGAGATAGGGAGATATCGAGATAAGGAGGATATCGAGATATGGAGAGTGAAAATGTATGCAGAATGAAGGGACCGAAAAAATCATCAACATAGATATCGAGATGTAGAACATCGAGATGTGGAGAGTCGACTGTATGTCATAATTCTGGCATCAACAAGTCTTGGCTTCTTCTTTTCAACACTGGAACTTCATGGACGTAAGTGTTCGTCGAGTCGTTAATTGCTATACTCAAAGCAACGGTGCAGTGTTCAGTTCTCATGTTGTAATCTTAATCTTGGAGGAGAATAACATCTCACCTAAGTTAACCCTTGAGCTTAAAAAAATATATTTTGAATAAAACTTATTATAAGCTTTAATTCCAATAACTATGAAAAATATTTCTCTCTTGAAAGAAAAGCCTATGATCAAAAGAAGGAAAAATCTCTTATGAAAATTTAAGCAAGTGTAATGCATATAATCATTTCATCAGTACAACTACAAAGAACTACCGATTATTTAAAGAAGGAAAAAATCCCAATAAAAAAATAAAAGTTTAACTATTACCGATAGTAATGGAACCAGTATAATTCGAGAGAATAGCCTTTGTTTGAAAGAAGGAAAAATTTCTGATGACATTATTAAAAACACTTCAAACCTTATTACACCGTTGGTAATCCAGTGGCGATTCAATCATCACCTCAGAGTCTTGACGCGAAGTGTGCTGTTCACAGCTTCATCCTGAATTAAAGGTTCGATGTTATCATTCTCTTGGAGCTCATATAGTGGCAAACATGACGTCCTGTCACATCATAAAAATCGACATATTAATTAGCTTATCAGTTATTTGGTCACACTTATGAATCCTATACATCAGCGTTGTAGGAAATTTTTTTGTTCATGATTCGGCTAAACGGCATTCGGCCAAATGGCATTCGGCCAAATGGCATTCGGCCAAACGGCATTCGGCCAAACGGCATTCGGCCAAACGGCGTTCGGCCAAATGGCCGGACACCATAAAGACGACGGGCTGCATTTGACGTTTCGTGACAGCCAAATCTGGCTGTACATGACGTTGATATTTTTCCTCTTCGCGAGTCTCTTTCAGGTTGCGACGAGTTGCGTCTGGTAGGAAAAGTAGGCCATTATATTGTTCATATCCTAAATGAAAAGTAGGCTCATATACAACGGAACTGCATAAAATTTTTTTGTGCGAGAGAGGTCTATGTTTAGTGGTTTACAGAACTCACTGAGCCTTAACAGACGTGTCCACAAATTTTGATAAGAAATTGGACATTGGAAGTCATATTAATCGCCTTGGAATTCAGGTCCATATGATCTACCAAATCTACTACAGTCTATACTCACTCAATTTTCGTGAATCAGTCTCATTTCTACCCATAAAGCATATATATATGGCGCGGAGAGTGTACTGCTATGAAAATTGATAATTTTTAGGTCTTCAGAGCGCACTGAAGTTGTGGGCGTTAATTTCAGCTTAACTTATTATTTAAAAAATATGTTTCTGATATATCCATACTTGATCGCAGAATTCCGTTCTGGGCAGAAAAAAAGTTTATGAGCTTATTGGTTGTACTATGAATTTTAAATTACTCTTATGATAAGATTTACAGTATAGACTGGATCTACTACTGCTGTTTCTCACTTGTTTGCATCATATATTACTACTGAGTCTCTAGAGACATCTGCAAAACGTTAGAAATGTCATATGGATATTCAAGGGTACCGTGCATCCCCACTAATTTCAACAACATTTCAATAGGACGAAACTAAACGGTACAAGGTACGCAAATCTACTTTTTTGATTATCTTTATTGAGATTCTGTTCAGAGGGTTCGAATACATTGAAAAGAGACATAAGTATGGCTGATAATTCTCATTAACATTGCTTCTATTTTGAGCAAAAAATTGACCCAGAAAATCTAAAAAAACGATTAATATTTCAAACTTTTTCTTTTTTTTTATACAAATTGGTCGAATTTGGAGCACTAGATTTAAGT
This sequence comes from Aedes aegypti, assembly GCF_002204515.2. Taxonomy (NCBI): domain Eukaryota; kingdom Metazoa; phylum Arthropoda; class Insecta; order Diptera; family Culicidae; genus Aedes; species Aedes aegypti. Next base: position 11,615 of record NW_018736376.1, on the reverse strand, counting down.
TAAGCATGAAAAAACTATGGGGTTTTTAATACTGTGGGTTACAAACGTTTTGATTTCCATTTTTTTTTTTTGACAAGGATGATTTCTTTAAAATTGTAAAAGACATACACTAAAAATCTTTTACCAAACTTATATGAATTGTCTGAACTGTAAGTTTGCTTGAAGTTATACTTAGACGAAGTCTTCGAGTTTTTTAGATACATCAATTCATATTTGTTTGTTTAAACATCGCTTATAATTTTTGAATTCTTTGAAGAAAATATTTAGCATGGTAAAAATAACATGCCGGTATTTTTTTCGTACGAGAGGGTGTTGTGCACCCACTAAAATTCATAGGAAATCCGAATAAAAAATATATGAAATGGTTACATGGATTTCTAAAGATATACTTAGTATGGTAAATCCAAAAGGTTGGATCTCAGGATAGAACTTGAAAGACATATCTCACAAAAACACATTTGATTGCTTGCTTGCTTAAATATGAAATCAATTCGAACAAGCATTTTTCCAGGAATCCATCATTTTGTAAGAAGAATGGCGCCAAGAAGCAAAAGACAATCTGCTCAACAATACATAATAGGCCTTGCCATTTATCTATTCTTCAAAGCCTTGGCTAAGAATTCATTAGGGATCTTACAAGAAATTTGATGAAACTAGCAGGAAGAATTTGCAGTAGAAATCTGTAGCAATTCATACAAAATCTCGTGAATCATCCCATGAGAACCTTGTCATAAATGCCAAAAACCTTTTCAGATCAGCATTTTACCAGCCGTAAGGTGTCTTTAATATAATACACTGCAAATCTCATATACCTTTTCAATAGTTTTCAAAAGTAACTTATCGCCTCTAAATTGTTCAAAACAGTGGCGATATACCCCCCTCCTCTCTGGTCAGAGTTCAAGGGAATATAAAATATTTGTTTTGGTAATGATACAGTGAAACCTCTATGAATTGATGTTCCATGACTCGATATCGACTAATGGAACCATACTAAACACGAAATTTCATGGTTACTATGATGGCCCTCTCTAAGAGCTTTCCAAAGCATTTCTGTTCCATGACTCGATATTTCCATGAATCGATGGTCCCATCAGATATTGAATCATGGAGGTTTGGACTGTAGATCAAATTTGACATGTTTTAAAATTTTAATTTCGAATATTCCATATTTTAGAGTAAACTGCAAAAACACCTACGGATCCAACGAAACATCAAAGGCACGCCAAACAATGATCGAAATGGGATCAGTAGGTATACACAAAGTACTGAAAGCAATATTCATGCGATACTGAGAAGTAGTATCAAATCTTTCGTCAACAGAAAGATTTCACCAATTAATTTCCATGCCGCTTTATTACTACCCTTTCTCATTTCATTCATCACTGATAAACTGGAAAGCACAAGGCGCCTCACCAGGCATAATCCCGCCTCAATCTCTCGAACAGCTTCATATATCAGCAAGAAAAGGCACTATAGTCAGCTACAGCCCCTTGATAACTATGTTTGAGGTCTTGTTATTGGTTTTTATTAACGTCATTAATGAACCCGTGATGACGGACAGTGGCCAGCGAGCGTCGTAGTCTTCGCTAGTTAGGACCAACTGAAGTACGATGCGTCGTAAGATTTCCTTCACTGATTGAGTTCCCTTTAGTAGTCGTTTTCCCCACATCGAAGTGTCTACCCCTAGTGCATCAGTATCACGTGCAGATAAACACTAGTTGTACATCATAAAAACCAAGACGGCAAGAGTTAGTATGAAGTTTGCTGGTATAGGGTGTCCCAGGAAGTTTTGGCAAGACTTCGATAACGACAATCGTAGATTTTTTTCTCTAGCAAACAAGTCTGAACATCTGAGTCAAATCTCAATGAAGAGAACAAAATAAGTAGTTTTGAGAATTGTACCTTTTAATTCCGGCCTAATTGCTTATCTTTTAACAGATACGCGTATTTCGAATACCACTTGTAGCCTTCTTCAGAGTCAATTACTCGTATCCATATTTATGAAATGAATATTAGAAATAGAAGCTGTTTCAATAATTTATTGTTTTGATTTAGAAAACAACTGTTCAGTATGCTATTGAACATTTCTGAATTGGGTGATAAAACGTCAAATGAAAAAACGTTGCAAGTACAAAACGTCGAAGAGACAAATGGTCAAGAAGACAAAACATCGAAGGAAGAGAATTGGGAGGGAACAAAAATTTATTCGAATATGATTCTCTTCCGAAAACAATAAATAATTCCAAGTTTTATTCATTCGATGTTTTATTCCTCTCAACATTTTGAGATTCTGCGTTTGGGCTTTCGATGTTTTGTCTTTTTTTTTATTGTACGTACCCTCTGATGTAGCACCAATTCCGTACAAAAAGTCTTTAAAACGCGATTGGTGTAAAACTGGTTTTAAGGGCTTCTAAGAAATGTTATAGAATTTACAAATATATTATGAAATCTGCTTATGATGTAAAAATCGGATATTTCAAAATAAGATTTTTTTCTACACTAGTCTTGAAATGCAAGTAATATAGTGAAAATATACTCATTAGAAGTAGATAAAAAAACCGAATTTAGTACTATACCATTTAATTCCACTAGAGTTAGAGGTCGAAATACGCGTATCTGTCAAAGGATACAAACTCTAGTGGAATTAAATGGTATAGTACTAAATTCGTTTTTTTCATCTCCTTATAGGTATTCTACTAAACAGTTCGAAGATTTATTATACTCATTAGACCTGTTCACTTTTTCAAAGGTACCCTTGCCACATCAAAATCTGAGCTTATTTTTCAAAACAAGTTGTAATTTAAAAAAATTAGCCAATTTGATAAAGTTTCAGAGGTGTATCAAATCGATTTTGTGGTTTTTTGGACCTTTTCACCGAAATGCGTTCCTGAAACCCAAAAATATCAGTGAAAATTATTCGAAAATACCACTAGCCTTTTGCTAACACAATAGCCTATTACTTTGTCGAAGACACTAGGGTGTTTTGACCGCTTCTTCATTATGCCTTTAACGTAATTATTCAAAAAATCTCGAAGCAAGCAATATACATTTTAAGTTTGCTATATAAGTTTCGATGAAAATCTTATTATATTTTGTATCCAATTCAACTAACTATTTCATCTAAGTGTAACGAACATATCGTTCATACATCATTTTTATGTAGGAATCGATTTTCAATGTGAAATAATTGAAAGTGTATCATTCTATACCCTAAAATCCCATAGGGTTGCCAACACGAATGCAGTCTATGAAAACACAGTTACCCATGATTTAAACGTCATTTGTTTGGACCCTACAGTTCATCACCATCGACTCAAAGTAGAGTATATGGTAAGGTTTGGGCATGAGGATCAGAAGATTCACGGTTCAAGACAAGATATTTTTTTACATAATCAGCAGTAATCGTAGCATATCATAACTAATTAGGGAAGGAAGGAACATTACCAGTGGCTTTTTTGGTATTTTGTGTAATACATGCCAAACATAAAGGTTTTTGAACGGTTCGAACAATGTGTGGGTAGGGCTCAATCACATATTTCATAACGGCATTTTCGGCACGCACACCCTTGTATCGCTTTTTTATGAAGAAGCTAAAAGTTTTGTATCATGAGGTCACTCACCCATCCCCTTAAGCGTTATGAAATTTGTGAATAAGTCCGTGCAATTCGGTGATTGGTCATAAGTGCCTTGGTTAATAGATTATAATTATTAGCGTTATTTAGGTTTTCAATGCGATGCTGGTGTACTCATTACGTACTTAGTATTCAATAAATTCTTCCTCGTTGCTGGGCATCGTTTGGTGGGCTATAGTTTTAAGGCTGTTGCTACGCTGATATGACTTGAGTCATCACTTACAGTTGCCTTTAAGATTTTATTCCATGTGAGTGAAAAAAAACCATGAAAATGTTCCAAATTAGGTCAAATAATTACAAACGTTAGCTTGATTAGTATGAAGAAAAAGAAAAAAAAAATAGCTTTTGTATTGAAACCGTGAGTCTTCTGATCCTCAGACCTAAACCTTACCATCCACTCTATTTTGATCCGATGGTAATGAACTGTCTGTGGGGTTGAAACATATGTCTTCTAAATCATGAGTAACTGTGTTTTCATAGAATGCATTCGTGTTGGCAACCCTATGAGAATTTAGGGTATAGAGTGATACATTTTCAATTATTTCACATTGAAAATCGATTCCTCACGGTGTGTTTCGTAGAACAAGTTTATTACAAAAAAATAGGTAAGTCTGAAACTTCTCCACAATAAAGTCTAGGTTTCTCGCGTTCATTTGCTGCTAAAACCAAAGTAATCGGTCGGGGGGTCCAGAGTAATTTTTTTTTATTTGATTTCGAGAGACTTGCACATATGTTTGAATTTGCCTATCTATGTGTTTATGTACATTAGGGCGGTTCAAAATTAAGAAATGTTTGAGAATTCAATCTCACATATGTTCCTTACTATCCTTACTATAAAAATAGTGTTCTGTGAAATTCGCAGCTTTCTAGGTGGTGATTTAAGGTGGCCCAAAGACAATGTAGGTTTATATGGAAATTACTATGAAGAAATTTTGAGGTATGTTCCAAACACGCTTGTACTGTAATGTAAGTACAAACTTATTATCCCATTGTAAAAGCTCATTCTTCAAACCATAATAAAGAAATTTTCTGAAGAGGGAAATTCAATTCGACAGATAGCAGAAGAGATATTCATGAGTTTGTTTGCTATTATTTAGCTTAACCCCTCTACCGGCAGCTTCATTTTTTCAGCACAAAAATATATTTGAATCGCGATAACTTTTTTGTTTCTCTATATTTTTCCACCATTTTTTCACAACTTCTCAAAAAACTCTTCTACTTTTGGAATCTATGTCGGTATTGACCATTGGTCAACTGGTTTTAAAAATATTTCGGTGTTCCTTGGGGGACCGACACTTCCCATATAAAATTTCAATATGATGTTTTAAGAAGTTTTCAAGATCTCGTTACGGCTAGAGTGGTACCAAAAATATAAAAGGGTTATAGTACTGCAAACAAGTACAAAAATCCGAAACCCATTTTAGCTTCATGATGTTAGTTTCTGATCTTTTCATAAGCACTGTGCCATTAAGAAAATAACATAAAAATATAAGATTTGAAACTTCTCAAATACCATCCAAATTAGCGTATTTTTCAGCACCATGGGGCAAGTATATTACATGCCTCATAACAAGGTTTATCACATGCGAAGCCCTCTCTGGAATAACTGAAATTGTGTTGTTTGAAAGGCGGATGAATCTAGGGGTCATACACAAATTACGTCACGCTCCAAAGGGGGAGGGGCTGGTTAAGCCATGCGTGACAAGCCTTACAAAGTTATCGGAGGACTCATACAGAAAGTGTGACAAAGGGGGGAGGGGGTTGAAAAAAATGAAATTTAGCGTGACATAATTTGTGTACCATCCCCTACGAGTAAAAAGAGAAATCTCGCATAATTTATGATCTCGTCCTAAAAGCCATAGCGTGTTATTACTGAGCAAACGAATGGATTTACACTTTATTTCACAATGCTACGACGAAGAGAAGATCCTTCTCTGTCTCCCAGCGGTGACAGTTTTTATTTTGGTCCGTTTATCTGCCTAATAACAACGAGCTACACACTCGGTTATCAATGGTTTTAAGGGTGAATATACATAGAAGACAAACCTCGAATTTTCAAAAGCACAAGTCTAGAGAAGCAGACAACTGGTAACTCACTGGTCACTCGCTGGTGGCGACTAATCAATAAAAAGTTCAACACAAAAGGTTGTCAGTTTCTCAAGATACAAATCTACAAACAAGCTCTTGAAAATTCGAGGTTTGATATCGATGCATCTTCACCTATTAAACATATTTCCTAATAACTTCTTACATCATTATGACCAATTTAAGTACGATTTTCAAGGTTTTTCGTGGACAATAACTAAAATGACGTTTGAGACAGTTTTGCAACTATGCGTATATCATATGTCATATGTGCTTATTACAGCTCTTTTGAGCAAGAACAACTTTACCTTCCAAGCCAAGGTGTTCAAATGGCTTGATCTTGCGGTTTGTCCCTTATCTATGTTCAACGCAATGTGTGTCGGTACAAAAACACATATCCATGAATACTTCACACAAAATAAAAAAAAATGTTCAGGACCCCCCGACCGATTATTTTGATTTTGGTCGCAAATGAAAGAGCAAAGTCTAATTGTTTTTAGTTCGAAATTTCAGACTTACCTATTTTTTTGTAATAAAGTTACTCCACAAAGACACCGTGTCCTACATACAAATGATGTATGAACGATATGTTCGTAATATTCAGAGGAAAACGATAGTTGAATTAATTACACAATATAATTAGATTTTTATCGGAATTTTTATGGAAAACTGTAAAAATATATTGCTTTTTTCAAGATTTTTGGACTAGTTACGGTAAAAGCATAATGAAGGGGCGGTCAAAACACCCAAGTGTCTTCGGCAAAGTGATAGGCCATTGTGTTAGCAAAAGGCTAGTGGTATTTTCGAATCATTTTCAAAGTAATTTTGGAGTTTCATGATGGCATTTCGGTAGAACGGTCCAAAAAACCCAAAAATCGATTTGATACACCTCTAAATCTTTATCGAATTGGCTCATTTTTGGACAGATAACTTGTTTTGATAATTAAGTTCAGATTTTGATGTGGCACGGAGAATCGGAGAACTTTTTTCAAAAAGTGAACAGTCTGATACTGGGTACCATATCGTAAACGAAAGCAAAAAAAAAACAGATGCAATCATGGTGTCTTTCTCCTTGCAGTTGGTCCAACGAAAAACGATCGAATCAAACGGACAAGTGCACCAACAACTATCAGATCCCGAGGGAGGGTCGACCAGAAGACGGTCGAGAGTTGAAATCCGAGCAAACTTACAACGAAGACAAGACACGGTGACGACGAAGACGCCACTCCACGTGCTCCTGGGGGGCAAAAAGCAGCACGTCCATTACAACAGTGCACAGTGGTTTCGTTTGTGCTATGAGACGGAAATAAATCATCTTTAGCAATATCTGATGAATTCCAATATATTTTGAGACCCATCGTCAGCTTTTTTTAAAGTTACTGTGCTAAGTTACTTTATTTGATGCTGTTCTGAAGCTTATTTTTGATTTTTGGCCTTTGGGCGGTACCACTGTGCAGCGTAGATACCAAGCAGGAGGGTTGGCGGGCGATGCAACTGCTCCTCGTTGTTTGGGATAGGTACCTACTCGAGATAAGATAGATAAATTTACATGTTCATGTTCGCTGCCTGCGTTTGCCTATCAGATTCGAGTTTGGAAAACGGTTATAGTTTCAAGTGAGCCTTTTTGTGGCTGCATCGGCGAGTCATCGAGCAGCAGCGCCACGCTTCCGTAAAAGTGCTGCAGGGAGAAAAGTTGGTTTCGTATATATCCACATCTCCGGCTTAATTTGGTTGCAGTTCCGCAACTCAAGTGGCAATTTTGATTTATTAAGGAGCGCACGGTTATCGCGTTTGGTTCAATCGGAGAAATGAAATTTTACTTCTTAAAGTGGTTGAATTATTGCCTGATGCAGCAGGGAAATGCGTCATAGTTTGAATGGGATTAAAATATGCTTTTAAACTCTCTAGTAATGCTGCCGTCTCTCACGATTGATTTGGCCTATAGGAATTTGATATCCTTCTAGATTTTTGTCAGGTACCCATACAAAGTTTACAGAGTTACCTGAATTCAGTTCCTTAACTTGAGTTCGACATGCGATACCAAGCCTCGACCTTGAATTGGCCTAAGGAAGATTTTGCTCATTTGGTGCTGTTGAAGTGCTGATTGCACACCAAACATAGCGCAAATATTTCGTCGGTGCAGTGTCTACCTAGTAAGTAAATCTGATTCAGCCTTAGCTCACGAGAATATACACCAGCACCAGCTCTATCTTCAAGAAGAGAGCCATCAGCCACTTTCCCCGTGAAGGGAATTGTGTTATAAATGTCCTGTTAGAAAAGTGTCCAGTAATTGTGAGATCACTTGGAGCAAGGACAATCTTGTCCAAATTCACCAAAAGTGGAAATAACGAAGTGTGTGTAGATCTACGATTCACCGGATTTTTCTCCAGTAGATCCAGTACTCATAAATGGTAAGAGCAAGAAAGTATATCTATCAAAGCTAGATAGTCGTCGGCAAATCCATAAGTAGGAAAACCGCTTTTATTGAGTTTCCTTAACAAGCGTATCTGCTTCGAGATTCCACAAAAGTGGTGATAAGACTCCCCCTTGAGGGCATCCGCAAACACTCAGTTTTCAAATCGCTGCTTGACGCATTGTCGAGAAGTGATGTCGGGTTATGAACATTTGATGAATCCAATTGGTAATCATTGTAGGTGGTCCATGGTTTCGTGCTGCATCCAGTATGGCATCGAAAGGCACGTTATCAAAGGCACTCTCAATATCCAAGAAAACATCCAAGCAGAATAGGTTCTGAGCGAATGCTTTCTCGATATCGTATACAACTGTGTTGATTCATATGAAGAGGCATGTTAGCTAAATAAAAATCACGGATGTGATGGTTGGCAATGCGTTCCAGATATTTCAGGAGCAAAGAGGTCAGACTGATTGGTCTAAAACTCTTCGCTTCTTATATGACGCACATCTTCCTTTCGGGATAAATTTCACAATTATATCTCGCCAGGATCTTGGAACATACCCGGTCGCAAATCTGCTTACAAGTAGCTTTTTCAAAACATGTTTGATAAACTTGAATCCTTTCTGGAGCAGAACAGGATAAATCCCATCTGCTCCTGGAAATTTGAAAGGAACAAAGTTATTGAATGCTGGTTGAATCGATTCAGTAGTTACGATACTGCGAGCCGAAGCCAAAGACACATAACTCCATGAACAGACATTTGGTTCATCCATAGATGCTATGTTCACACATTCGAAGAAGTTTGTTCTGAATGAACATTCTAAAATTTCTTCATGAGAAGAAGGTGCCTATTAGGCAAATGAATTTCATTCAGCTGACTAGCTTCACTTAAACTGGAAACATTTGTACAAAGGTTTTTCCAGCCAGATCGTTCAGCAGGCCGAAGCCTTGTAAGCCTTGTTGAAACCAGGCCGCCATCAGCACCCATCGTTAGAATTCCAATTTTATGTCACTAATTGCTAGTATATACTAAAACTAAAGAGTGGTTCTTTCGGGTTTCTCAAATTTGTGGACTCTTCGTACGCCAGCTAAACAGTTTGCGAAAAAGTTCATTTTTTCGATAAATTTTGGGTAATCCTTCACATGATATGTCTCATATTTCCCTTGGAACACATAGCACACTTAGTGGCAATGTATAGAGGAAGGAAATAGCTGTCATCTAAGACGCGGCCATTTTAAATTTGGACGCCATCTTGAATTTTGTTAGAAAACCGTTTTTTCACCATTAGCGCACCGCATGTTTAGAATTCTGAGAAAAAAACATCACAGAAAGCTGAGAATAAACTGAGTAAGATTGGCTACAAAAATTAGGTGAGCAATGGTATTTACCATATGATATGAACGATTTTCTAAATCATGTTCTACGATTTTGACGTATATGGCAAGTGCAATCAATGAAAACATCATTTTTTGTATGACTAAGATATATGTTTTCAATGGTTGGTGTTTTTTTTTCAAGTAGAATATCATAAGAGCATTCATTTAAGCGAAAAAAATCTGGTGGCCATCTTGGATTCTGACGCAATCTTGATTTTAAGTAGTAGAATGAGTTTATCACCTTATGAGACATATCACGCGAAGAAATACCTAAAGTTTATAATAAAAATGGTTTTTTTCGCAAACTGTTTAGCTAGCTGGCGTACGAGGGGTCCACCAATTTGAGAAAACCGAAAGGACCACTCTTTAGTTTAAGCATATGCTTACGATCAGTGACATAAAATTGGAATTTTAACGATGGGTGCCGAAGGCGGCCTGGTTTCAGCGAGAATTGGTCCTCCACGAATTTTACTATGGAATTTCTACAAGAATTTTGTTTAGAATCCTCAAGAATTCAAGCTGGATTCCGTGAGGGCTTTCTAAAGAAAACCCTAAAAATTTACTGATAAAACTTGAGTAAGTTTCAAAGTTACCCTCAATGAACAACGGTTTCTGAAACAACTCCTAGACTTATGAGGAAATTAAAGAAGATTTCCTAGAAAATTTGCTAAAATAATCGAAAAAAAATCATTAGTTTCTCAATATAATATTTCGCAAGATTTTCTGAAAAAAAAATCTTGAAAAAAATTGGATAAAAGGTCTAAAAAAAATTGTGTAAGAATGATTAGAGTGATTATTGGAAAAATCGCTGTTGTATTTAGTTGTGTGAAACCATTTATAAACTTTTAAAGATTACATGGGAATTTTTTGTGAAACATTTTTTCTTGTTGCACATTCTTTTTTGTTGCATGAGTCTGTACTGCAAAGATTGGTCGTTGCTGTTCTTTTATGCTGAAGATTGATCTGAGCTATCCTAACCGTAGCCACTACCAAAACTAGGCAAGATAAAGTTTTTTGCAGTCTCAGCACGAAAAAGACCAGCAACGGAACAACCAGATCGGTATCTATTGAAAGTCGTCAAAGGCGAAAAAGCACAGAATACAATGTGTAAAATATAGGTGATAATTTAATTTAACCCGTATAGGCCTGAGTGAAAGCAAAAATACTAAAACCTTCACCGCTCAGCGAATACTTAACGGATTCAAATAATTGTTTGTCTGTATACTGGCCCATATGTTTAGTTTATAAAAGTGGCCAGAGAAACTCGGGAATACTCCTGTAGCCGGAGTTACAGCGGTGGGTCACTGGGTCACATAGGATTTTTTGGGACATGGGCATTTTTTTTTATTATCGGACAGGTTTGGGCCGGAGGTTCTCCGATTTGCATGAAATTTTCACCAGAGGTAGAGCTCGTGGATACATGACCAAAAGTGAAATTCAAAAAAATTATAGTGGCTTATTTTCCCGGAAAACTCTAGATGAATTTTCATGATTTCTCTATATACCTCAAACTTTGAAAATTCATATCTCCTGAACTATGCATCGTAGAACAAAAGTTTTTTAGTGAAATCGAAAAGGAAATTTTCTCAGCAATCTATTAAAAATATAAAAAGAAAAAACATTTCTCAGAAAATTTTTCACCATGGAGAAAATTGTCGGAAAAATAGCGAAAAATTATCGTCTGTATCATGAAAAATTTTCAAAAAAATTGGGGTGGGTAATGTCTTTTACATTATCGCGGGGTTGACGTAGAACTACGATGATTAATAATTTGATTTGTCATGTGTATGAATTTGTAAGTGTACTAGTTTTGTGTTGTTAATGATCGGATGAAGTTTTCAGAAGTTAACTCTTTTTGGACTCATTTTTGGTTGCCCTGAAAAGAACCATTTGTCGTTCTGTGGTTCCGAAAGCCAGTGTTTGGTGTTCCAGGAATAATGCCAGATGATTGAATTTGTTTGTTTGGTCGTTGCTTCCTTGTGTTGCTTGGTTGGATGATCGGTTTCTGGCTCCAGCTGTAGTTCGCCAAACTCCTCCAGTTAGATTAGATGTTTGATAGCACGGGTGCTTTCTAATCTATTTTTACGATTCTAACGATTGAAAGA